>NW_009706263.1:0-32500 GCF_000703405.1 Apaloderma vittatum | reverse complement strand
TCGAAATCTGCCTTCTCCGCGGTGCCTTTCAGCGCCCAGCGGTCACCTGAACTGGCAGTGCTGAAACATTGCGAGAAGGGTGCAGGGTCTCACCAGGGAAGCTCCTTGCTCACTCCTGCCTGAAGCCCACCCGTGCTGGTGTTGGGGAGAAACACCCCTCTGCACTTCAGCAAAGCAGAAGTCCCTGTGGTTTCACCGCCCGGGGAAGGGAAGCCATCCTTGACTAAACAGATAAATGAATAAAAGAGTGAATGAATATCTGACTTGTGCAATACCAGTCCTGAAGCGTTCCTTCGCTGCTAAAAAACATGCCGACGGGCTTCTGCCGCCACACACAACAAATAGCAGGATTTTTTTTAAGGCATCTGCATGGCAAACTGGATTTATTATGGCGACATCTTCTTTGGTACTCACCTCCTGGCAGAGGCTCTAAATCTAAACCCAGAGCTCTGACTCTTTTCCCTAGTCGGCAGAAAAATCCAGTGCCCCAGACCCAATGTAAGCTCTTACCCTGGGGCACAGGATCACAATTAAACATCTTGGCTACAAACGTTGAGACAAATGACTAATGCGCGCGGTGTGGCTTTGCAGCCTGTCCCCGCCTGAACGTTGCGTGTTCGCAACAAAACTTGTATGTGAACGTCAGCCCCAAAAAACCTTATGTTGCAGTCAGGTTAAGTTATTTCACAGCTTCTAATACATTCTGCAGCAGTAAAGTTATATTCCTTCTATTACCTTGTTCAAAATGTGCATGGGGCAGCTGGTTCTTTTTTCCTTTCCTTACATTTTCATGATTTATATAAATACTTTTGCAGCTGTATTGTATTTTATTTTTATCCTTTGCATTTTATTGGCACAAAACTACTTGTGCATTTGCAGTGCTCCCATGCGTATTTACCTATTTACTCCATGATTATTTATTGAAAGCTATCTCATGCTCAGTTACTTTTCCACTTTCTTTTGCTTTAAACATTAAACAGATGCAGTATATTTTCAAATAACTTAAACACAAATCTTGATGAGTGAATTTGCTCTTTCTGCTGCGTCAGTGATTTTTCTTCCCCGTTCCTTATTTTCCTGTACTGGATGTTTCTATCTGTCCTATAAAATCACTTGCCAATTAGAAAGCCTTGGCATCCCAAAGGAGGCCCTGCAATTGCTAATATTTGTATTAGCAAACAAATAAAAAATTCTTTATATCTCTCTTCCTCCGTTCCCCTTTCCCTGTTTCTAGAGGGAGGTCACTTTGTACTTCTAGATCATTCTCCGAACAGCTTCATTTCTCGTACCCCTGGTTGAAAAGGCTGTTTGCCGTTTCCAGAATTACAAAAGAGATTAGCGACTGATGGACAGGATAGAACCCTTCCTACAGCTAGAGTTTTGCCTGAGCAAGAAGTAAAGGTGAGAGAGCATGTCATACATTCATGGGCTTATTTGTGAAACTTCTATGAATTTCTTCCTTCACCCAAGAATGCTCAATTCCTGAAGTGACTGATGTCCCTGCATGGGACAGCAGCAAACTGTGACCCAATACAAGTATCAGTTGTCCTCAGAGAGATCCAGGGAGAGGAGGGTACAGGAACTGACTCCGGAGGATCAGGATTTTTTGGATAACATGCTGAAAGTGCTACTGGGATGTGTGGTCCCGTTTTCAGAGGGAGACCCAGCTCACACCACCGCCAGCCTCATGCTTGGAAGGTCACAGCCATAGCTTCAGCCTTGAATCCCTCCTGGGTACGAGACCTCGAGACTAAGTGACAAAGTAGGAAGGCAGAAGCTGAAGAACGGGCATTTTCCAGGGCACTGCACAGCTGGAAAACATTCCTGGCATACAAAGCCTTGACTATTACACTCACTGGCAAACAGAAACTAAAACCACCGAAGGCCTGATGTTGTGCCCTTCCCACTACACAATCCTACTCACTCAACTGTACCAGGTTCACCAAGGCAGCGGCAGCACCCAGCAAACCTTCTCAAGGTCCTCAGGTGCAGTCACAATTTTGAAGGAGTCTTCCTCAAATATTCCAGGACTCTTAATAATGAAACTGAAGATGAGCCACAAGAAGAAGCCCTCAAAAACATCCTTTTTTCCCCCTCCTCTATTATAGTTCCTATAGTCTTGTCTCCAGCTTTGCTGAATATAATCCCATCATCAAAACAATGCAACTTCCTGTTTAAAAAGTGTTTTAAAACCCCAGGGATGATTAAATTGCATCATGACTTGGTCTCTGCTGCCGGTAAGGAACCTCACCTTCCTTCATCTCGCAGCAAATTTGGAGGCTCTGCTACCTGCAGAGACCTTCCAGCTCCTGGGTCTGGTGGTCGGGACCCCAGGCTGTCCCATACTCCCTCTGAGCAGAAGGAGCCATGCCGGTGTCCTGGTGAGCCCACGGGGTACAGAGCCACCGTGCTGGGATCCCGTGTCACAAGTTATGGCCAGTTCAGCCCCGGGCTGGGTGGGGATGGCTGATGCCAGGATCTCTGCCTCCTCTCCAATCTGCCATTCAGATCTACTCGACAACTGGCTGAAAGCCATTATTCCCTTAACTGTTGCTTATTTTTAAGTAATACAGCCACTTCGCACAATCCTAACCACCTTTTTGATTGTTCATTTGGGACCGGCAATACTCTCCGTTTATTCCGTTTAAACCTGGGTTTAACTAACAGTAGTTATGTGCCCCATCACCTCTTCATTATTAGACTGAATTGCTTCCTAAGGACTAAGTCATGCAGAGTCTCGCGGTTTCTGCGGGGCATCAGGCACCTTCTCTTCTCATCCATTTCACTTAGGCAGCCGCTTTCAATGGAAATTGATGGCAGGCTCGGGCTGGATGAGTCTCAAGCTGCCGTTCAGATTTTGCGTTCAAAAATCTTCATTTGCAGCAAACAACGATGCACATGACTCTTGCTTAATGCAAGTTAATGCCTGCGTGACCATCAAGGAGCGAAGGTATAATAAATGATCAATAATCACAATGATCTAGGTAACAGTTTTGAAATATTTAACTGGAGGCAATAATTAAGGTTCTTTTGATGTTGCAAACTTAAAGCCTACGGTCTTAAATCCGAGTCAGGTGAGTACCCTTAATGATTGTACAACTTTCTCTAAATGATGCTGCATAAGCTCAGCTACCGACAGAGCCAGCGCAGAAACAAACTATCACGCTGTAAAAATCGTGAAATTACAATGAACTTCTCTCCTTTGCTAGCTTCTTGTCACTTTTAAACAATGCTAAACAAAAGATAAAATTTATAATTTAACTGGCATTATAGCAAGTCATTAAATTTTGGATCAAGTGGACTTGCGTTTTATAAAGCATAAAAACCTGCTGGCATCCCTCAGCTGATGGGGGCTGAAATGTTATTGGTCTTTTTGTCTTTGTTTTTCTGCATGATACTCAGATTTCGGAAGAGAAGAAGAATATTTGCTCACTGGAAGCCTGAATTCCGCTGAGATATGAATCTCTGTCTCTTTGAGAATGATAAAAGAAGTCAGGCAGGGCATTGTATACCATCTTGCATTAAGAAAAACTCGGAGGTTTAAGGCCATCTGTATTTAAATCCAAGGACAGATGAGACATTTAAATTTTAGTAGCACTTAGTTATATACCTGACATAGAGAAATGGCTGCAATCCTTTTTATCAGGCTGGAGAATAGGCATTAAATGACAAAATATTAGTCAGGCCATAGATCCACGAAACCTGTACGTTCTGGAGCAGCTTCATTAAATCTGTTTTTTATCAGAGAGGAGAGAAGAGTCTGATATAACATTGCCAGCGTTTGAGGCATTGGGCTTTTAGAGGATCGCTGCCAGATACTTCATCCATCTGTCTATTTTCATATTTATTGTTTTACCAATCACTTTATTCATCCATCTGTTCATCTGTGTAAACCCATTTTTTTAAATTTTAATTTTTATTTATGGACTGACCTTAATAAACTCCCCTCAAGTACCGCGTGTTTATCACTGTCATGGATGAAAACGTTATTAATGACAGGAGGGCTGAGCAGGGAGGACGACTGCCCTTTAAATTCCTTTTCAGCTGACTGGACCGCAGCAACTCAGCTGGGTGGAGGTGGCTGGATCGATAAGGTCGGAGTTCAGTCACTGGTCCCATCTCCTCTATCATCCCCATCACCGCCAGCTAACGATGCCTGCAGGTTGGAGTGGGGGCACTTGGCTACGTTTATGAATCGCCTCGCTCTGTTGCGAAGGCTTTTCTGCCCCATAGGAAAAGCTTTGGGTAGCTTGGGATATTTATTTTGGGAACACATACATGGGAAGACATGGATGTCAATAGAAGAAAAGCAGCCCAGTGCGTTTAGAGGAAAGAGCGCTGGCTCCTGGGTTTCGGATCTTCCAGGGAAATTCCGATTAAGCACAAGTAAGGCATGCACCGGTCGTTAGATGCTTTCCACACTGGAGGACATGAGTTAGTTTTCAGTGTGGAGTCACTAGTGCTGTAATTTCAATCCAACTACCTAAACTGCCTGAATCGCCAGGAAGCCAGGGCTGGTAACCACAACATTGCAAATACCTCTCTATTTGCCTGCGACGGCCTCTGGGCAGCAGGAGATGCATTTCTTTTTGCAGGTGCATAACTCATAACGCAGTTGAGAAAAATCACATTTATTCCTACTGATCGTGTCCTTATTTAATTGCCAACAGCTGCACGGGTAGTCGTCACACTGAAAACAGGAGGTGGCAAGAGAATCTCAAAGTACCTCAAAATTATATGCATATGGATTAAGAGTGTTTCAAATTTATGATAGGTAGTAGTTCTGAGGTGGCGATAAATGCTTTACAGGTTCACTTAGTTGACATAAGGTCTAACCTTGCTGCAAAAATACATTTTTATTCTGCTGACTTAAAGCAGGTTTGACAAATACTCTCCGGGATAACTCAGCCTCACGTTTTATCTTTGCTCGGCCTAGGTGCCATTTGCGACAAGAGTTTTGCCATGAAAGATGTAGCTGTGAGGCTGGGGACATTCCCCTCATGGCTTCATCTCGCCTCCCAGCTCATTAGAAGCCTTGGATTCCTGCCTGGGATTTTATTTTGACATCAGAGGTGTAAATCAAGCCATAAACATATTTAAACTAATGTTGTTGAAAATCCGTAATTCTGACAGCGAAATGAGCAACGAAAAGTGCATATAATATTTGGTGACATGTAATTTTAACTTCATCCAGTCTCTTTGCTTTTGAGACATTGTTACCTGCAGGATAAGGCAATAAAATAAGGATGTACAAGAATGTGTCAAATGTAGGGCTTCCCTAAATTACACTCTGAGGCACAGATTAATACATTTAATACATTCCAGTCATGAGTGAAGTACTTATAGCAGAACAACTGCTCCTTCAGTGATATCATTCACTGGAATGAACTACAGCTAACAGTGACAAGCTGGAAAAATGCCCCCACTTTTCAAACTGTACAAATGGCATTTGGACACAGTAACTCAAAAGTGGACACTTCATTTCAAGTTTAAAGCTAGTGGTCCAGTCAAAAGCTATTACTCCATCTTCTTTATTTGTAGTCCATGCTTTTGTGCTCTTTAAGAATCAAATAAATACTGGTGTAATGGTTAGCAACTGCCAGTTCAACGAAAAATACTGCTAAATTCACCAATAAGTCTTTTTTCTACACACACAAATTTATGACATAAGAACTGAACCCATTCCTGTTACAATGTCTGGAGAGTTTTTTAATGTAGAGGGAGACTCACTTTAGTGATAAGAGTTTAAACCTCAACTACTTTTTCCTTCTTTCTGGATCATACATCTAGATAGAGAAGAGCGTGAAATAAACGGCCGGTGCGTGGAAGCCAAGGTGCACTGAGCTGGCTCGTCCTCATCTCCATCAATCCGGCAGAGCCAAGCGATCCCCGTCGCTCTGCGGCCTCTTGTGCCGACTGCTCCTCCCCTTTTGCATTTGCACTGGGATTATTTAAAAGCAGAGAAGTCATTTGCACTGAGATTATTTAAATGCAGATGCAAGATCTGCCCCTTCCTCTGGGTTAAGGACTTGATGGAGAAGGAAAGGAGACTGAGCTGGATGTGAGCTCACTAAGTGCCCTCTTCACATCACTCCTGTACAGTCCCTTTTGGTCCACTCTTTGCCAAATCCCTCTCCCTTGAAGGGACATCCCGAACCTCCCACCCTGTCCCACTACTGGCCTTAAAACAGTCAGATTCCAGTCTGTGGTCACCACAGCTGTCCTGCTACCACCTGTGCCCGTGCAAAGGAAGGGAGCAGCACAGCCCTTCCACCGAGAAGGACTGTGTAAGTCATAGAATCATAGAACAGTTTTGGCTGGAAAAGACCTTCAGGATCATCGAGCCCAATCTTTTCCTAGCCCTATCAACACCACTAAACCACGTCCTTCAAGTCAACATCTACCCTTCTCTTAAATACCTCCAGGGGTGGCGACTCAACCCCCTCCCTGGGCAGCCTGTTCCAATGCCTGACAACCCTCTCAAGTACAGAAATTCTGCCTAATACCCAACCTGAACCTCCCCTGGGGCAACTTAAGGCCATTTCTCCTTGTCCTGTCACTCGCCACCGGGGAGAACAGACCAACCCCTGCCTCGCTACAACCTCCTTTCAAGTAGTTGTAGAGAGAGATAAGGTCTCCCCTCAATCTCCTCTTCTCTAGGCTAAAAAGCCCCAGATCCCTCAGCCCTTCCTCATAGGACACACGTTCCAAATCCTTTCCCAGCTTGGCAGCTGCCTCTGTACCCTCTCCAGCACCTCAATGTCCCTCTTGTAGTGAGGGGCCCAAAACTGGACGCAGTACTCGAGGTGCGGCCTCACCGAAGCCGAGTAGAGGGGACTGATCACCAGCCTGCTCCTGCTGGCAACACTATTCCTGATCCAGGTCAGGACACCGTTGTTGCCCAGCAAACGGGGCTGGTTGCTTTCCATTCTCTGTAGCATCAGTTGTTTAGGAGTTGAGTTTTCAAGTTCCTGCTTTGATCTGCCTGTACAGAAGGACCGATGCTGACAGGTGCAAAGCTTAAGCAATCGGCACGTGCATCATGCCCCGAGAGAAATCTCTCCTGCATCCACACGCAACTACCCCATTAGGGGCTACGAGGGTGTTTGTGCATTAATGCTTATTCCACACAATGTCTATGCTAAAAAAATAAAACGAGCATTATGAGGTGCCACAGGACACCTGGAAGAACGCTTACGGATCTGGGGGTTATGTTAGTAATTGCGCTGTACTTCTGAATCTGGTGGGTGTGAGACCTAAGTGGGGATGAAGGGATAAATATTCACGTTGTCCAAGTGCCACATCCTCTCTCCAGCCAGCCTTTCTTAAAGCTTTCTTACAACTTGTTCCTGGAAGTTTCCACACAGCCTTCATCCCCTAGTGATGGGCAGAGAACAACAGGCCACAGGACCTTGCAGGATGAGTTCCGAGGAAGAGGAAGGGCTGTGGATATTCAGGAAAATCCTTACAATTAATAAAAATAGAATTGATATCTCTTTACCTTCTCTTTCCTGCCGTTCCCTTCTGTGAAACAGCTTTACAGTGAGGAACCTGTTATTGGCCATTGCACATCATTAATTTTAGAATCTTTTCTCTTCTGTTGCATCTTATGGTCCTGCATAACACTGCATAACATGGTCATCCTGCCATAGGAAGAATCACCTGTTTAAATCATAACACACAACAGACCAGAGTTACTCATTCTAAGAGAGACCTAAACTAAACATCACAGAGCAGTGCAGGCGCAGGGCTGACATGCAGATACACAGTCAGGAAAACACATTGCGGATGAAGAGACGTAAACGTAAAGGGACTGAGAGTGCAGGTGACAGCGGTGAAGTTTGGGAGGGTCTTGCTTAGAAATCCAAATTTCAGGAGTATAAACCAACCCCACTGAGATACAGTTCACCAAACTATTTGGAGGGCTCAGCATGCTGCGTCTTTGCCTTATGACAGAGAATACTTTTCGTTTTACCTATTTCAGCATTGGTGAGTCCAAAAGCAGGCTTCACTTGGCTGCGCTGAAGGGTTCTGGCCACTGGAAGAGTTGACACCTGCCAGCGTGAATGGCCTTGCTGGGCAGAGCTTAATGGTGAGAGGATTTCGTCTAACGCTGAAGCCCAGACCAACTAAACCAAGACCTGCCACATGTATGACATGTAGAGGGGCTTTGGACTGAGCCTGGCAGCAAGCGGTGCCAAGCTGACACCACCATTCACCACAGCTGCAGGACCAGTTCTTACACAACTAATCTGACTTTACTCGCAGGAGCAGAGTGTTTTCACGAGAGCGAGGGTGCAGGGCTTTTTTACCAGTACATTTCCGCTGCTCACCAACTGTTCCTAAAAATATTCTCGGTTTACATTAGTCCACATCCAATCCTAAATCAGCTTGTAAACACTTAAAACAGTTTGAAGTAGAACTCTTTTTCTGTTTTTTTTGGCTTTTACCCAGATATCTGGGTTCACATGCATCTTGTATAATGGGCCACAGCTAGGGCTTCTAGATCAATACAAATAAGAATGAAATATAACGCTTTGTTCGAAATTGCTGTGACTAATTCCTTGTATTAGTAATACAAAATACCAATTCAATCCATATTGAAGGATTTCATTGTGTATTAATTCAAAATTTTACCCGTCTGCCTGTTTTCCCGTGGAGTAACAGCAAAACGTTACTTCCAATTCTGATTTTGACTCATTAAATCCTTACATTGACAAGATCATTTGCTTTACAAATTCAGTGAAATCCTTTCCTGAAGAATTCTCCTCAAGGTGCACGCATGGGAAACAGCCCTCAGACTTGTCATTCTTGGAAAACCCAGCACAAGTTTCAGAGACTCGATACTCCTGCTGCAGTGTCTGTGCAGAATAGGGAGCGCAGAGTAAACTGACAAAATAATTGGATTATACATGCACAATTCAGACTTCCAGTCAGTGGGTGCTTTCTTGCTCCTGGTTGCCACAGAAAAGTCAGTTTTTTTGTTCCTTAAGTCCTTGTACTGCTTATTTACATATGAAAAGGGAAGTTTATAAAAGAGCTTTCCTATTTCACTGCATCTAATAGTTAATAATTTAAATCTGTAGCCATTATCATCATATAGATTGACACAAATGGCATATGGATCATTCTGGGGATGAGGGTTAGTTCCTTTTAAGGGAGAATTGTTTTAGTTTGTGCAGGAAATTAATCAGGGGAATGGGCTTTGTGGAGCATGGAGCAAATCTAATCTGTTCTTTGTTCAAATTTGCCTTGCTCCAATTCCTAGCAATTGTAGACAACATGCTCTTTTGTTCGGGAGCCACTTGTTACATGCATAATTAGAGACTGCAGTAGCTGTGTTTAAAGAAAAACTGTTTTCCAATGTAATGTGTGATCTTGATAATAGTATTTTCATCAAAGGTAGCAATTACATTCATTAAGCTGGGACTGGCAAGGCAGCAAGGAAATTAAGTGGAAGGTGAATAAAAAGCTCCCCGTTTCTTTTTAAAATCTCCGTCTCTTTATAAGTTGAAATGCACCATGTTGAGCTGCAAACGGGAAAATACATACAGAACATAAAAAAGAAAGAAAGAAAGAAAAAAATAAAGTCCTCCTTAACCTTTCTGAATAATGATCCAGAAGATATCCTAGGGACACCTACTATAGATGCACTTTTCAAATTAAAGGGCTTTATTCTACATTAATTTCTTATGCAAGTTTTAAATGAGCTCAACATATGATTCAGGTCTTTAAAGGCTCCAGGGCTCTCTAGGATTAATTCACTGTTCTTTTCACACATAAATTAATTGTTTTGTGTTCTCAAAAACAGCAAACAGCTCATAAATCAACCAGTTTAGAAAAGATGCAAGGCTGGTACCTTTTGCAAATCACTGAAGTTTGCTATTTACACTTCCTTATTATAATTTGGAACTTTTAAAGGAAAAGCTGGAAAATACAACAGATGTTGTTAATTCTAAGCGGATTTCTTAGGCACATAACTCGTTTTAGCAATTTGATTCCCTGAAAGACAGAAGTTGTGGAGCACTGAACAGCCATTCTTCCAGCACTCTGATTATATTTTTCCCAGTTAATAATTCAATTACACATCACTAATGTATTTGCAAACATTCCCATATAGAAATAAGATAGTTGTAGGTTTGGTTTCCAACCCTGCCCCCCTTCTTTTGGCCTTAAGCCTTGTGAGATTTGCAGACGGCAAAATGTGAAAATCTGAAGATGTGAGTCTCAGAGCCCCAGGAGGGCAGTGCCCAGGCCGTGGGCTCCCCCAGGCTCTCCTGCTGAGCGCACGCACAGGAATCTCATTTTTTAACTCCAAAATGTCATTTTTTTTTTTCCCAGGCCCTGCATCACAGGCTGAGAGATGGGGGAAGCGAGTCCATTCCCTCGTCCCTTGGCTCTGCGCAGCCACCCCAGCAGAGAAGTCAGTAGGTCGGGTGAGGGCTTAGCCCTTAGCTTGGCACGTGGGTCAGAATACTCCAGGGATGTCGGCAAAGTGTCATCCAAAGCGGACGACGCTGGCAGCAAGCGGGGCAACTTGAATTTACAAGCACTTGGGGCAGGGCAGGTACCATGCTCCCTCCTGAGCAGGGATGCCCCAGCGCAATCTCGTCTTGAGGCACGGGAGAAAACCCAAAGCGTGAAGGTGGCCATCCATAACTCCTAAAAGAACTGTTTCTCCCTCTGCCCTTTCCAGAAATAGAATGTGAAACCACAGCATCTTGGCCAAGTTGGAATTTGCATAGTTCTGCGAAGCATTTCCTTCAGTTAGGAATGATTTAATTATTCTTCACTTCCTCTTTTAGAAATCATTCCTGGGTAATAAGGTTAGCACAGAGCAGATATGTTTCAGTCAAGAAATAGATGTAATTCTGTGCCAGAAGGCTTTTACAGTTTAAAAAAAATAAAAAAATTTGGACACTTCTAAATAGAAGCAGCATTATAGAGGAGGTTGGCTATTAAATTATAATAGTCTGGGACACCAGATCATTGGGTGCTTTAACCTGGTGCTGTGTCAGCACCCTGAAGAATTAAAGGACAATCACAACTCTCTTGTGGCCCAGATTCTTACTCAAGGGTAACAAGGCACATTTTAAATAATTATTAAAAAACTACAAGCTGTGTTACCTCCAGAGGACTGTTTATCTCTGCGAATTGAATCACTGAAGGCAGACTACAGGAGAGCTAAAATACTTCTCGCTTCAAATGGGAGACCCGTTGCTGCACCTTACTTTGGACCTTGGAAACTGTGAATTCTGTGTGGCAAATATATTTTGTGACAAACAGCTCACTCAGTCTAGCATTTATTATTCAAGCAACAATCAAAATAACCTGTCACATAAATCAAATGTAGACCTTGCTGCAATTTAACTGAGAAAATTCTTTTTTAAAGCTTGATTGGACAGACAATGAGGAGACCTAAGTGATTTGGAATTTAAAAAGGGGGCATAACAGTTTGTGTTTGGTAGAAATTATACAGTGGGACATAAGGAATTTTTCTCTGAAGATGGGGAAAACAAGACCGTGGACGTAAATACAGCCTTCGTGCCATAAAATTATCTTCTAGTACACAACAGGAAGTCCCGAAAGATTTTCAAAGTTTAAAACATACATAAGCTGAAAAAAAGTGCTTTGTCTCAGTTCTTATGGGAACAATTGGAGCAAACACTGCATTTGGTGTGTAAACATCCTCTCTGTCAGGAACAGAACATATAACTTGTTCCTTCCTAAGGTAAACAGCATCAGCTTTTGCACTAGAACACCTCTGCTTCATACCAACTGTCTCTTCAACAGCTCCACTAGCAAAAAAGAAGTTCTCTGGAGCTTTTCAGTATTTAACTTCATTTCCAGAACCTTAACTTTAATTTCTGAATTATTCCTTGGTTATTTTTAGGTCAGTTTAGCAGAGTTGACAAAAAGCTGTTCTCTATGAGATTAAATGAAAAAAAAAAAAATCCCAACAAACCCCCAAAAGTAAAACGTTGTACCCACAACTCAGTATAATTTCAAAGTTGGCTTTTTCACTTCAGCCAGTGTGGGATGTGTGATACTGTGACTCCATAAACAAAGCTGCATCAGGTAACACTTTTTAGCATAAATAATCTTTGCAGCTTCTGGGACTCTTCACCTTTCCTGCTCTCTACATTTTGAATCCCTACAGAAAATCAAAACACACCCAGAGAAGGTAGTGTCTTTGTAAAATGTAATTATCACGTCTTTGGGTACCATCTAAAGGCAGAAAAACTCAGCGACTCAGTGTCAAATTAAAACTGGGCAACCGCTCTGGTTATATTGAAAAATCTGCATTTAATTTGCATCTTTAGGATGCAAATTAGCAACAGAAAAATCTTGCAGCATGTTCTAAAAACAATCAAGGCCAAAAATATCCAAGACACTTGCAGCAAACGTGATGAAAAGGATGATCAGAAAATTATTCTGTTCCTCTGATGGGTAAGTCACCATTTAAAAGTCTTGGCTGAATATCTGCAAGAGGAGGCAGGAAAGCGCCCCTCAAGCAGGAGAACATCAGCTCTGGATGCAGGTATCAGAGCTTCTTGTGTCCCATCAAGTGAAGATCCAATCAGACTGTTGGAGTGGAAACTTTTCAAACCCACATCAACCAAATTTACGGTCCCACCATGACTCTCCAGCCATCGTTACAGGTGAGCCAAAGCTCATTTTAAGCCCTGGTAACGTCCGTGAGGTAAAGTCTCTCCTCTGCTGAATGCACCCAGAGTACTCCAGCCCCGCCTGATCTGGTGATTTACAACGAGATGCGTTTAAAATTGTCACAAATTGGGACAATGGTTTGTGTAACACTTCAAAGTGTAAGATATTTAGAGAGCAGAATTCAGTTTCAGTCCATAGATGCTAGGTGAGCCCCAAAATACACAAACCTGCAATGTGGAAGCTGGGGATTTATTGCTGTATTTTAGGTTTTCCTGTCACTGTTAGATGTTTTTATGTAAGAGAGTGGTTACAACTTGCAACAGCTTTCGTCTCTTCAGATGTCCCTGTAAAATATTTGATGAATGTATTTTTCTGCATGCTCAGAAGCCCTCATGTATATTAAATAAGTCCAGTTCTGAAAGTGGTGGTTACTTGGCTACTGAGACAGTTTTCTGTCAGGTGAGAAGTGCTTTTTCTTTAGAATCTTTAGTGAAGGCACCTTCGGATTTTTTTTTACATGCAGAATTCTCCATTATCAGTAGCTCTGCAACTAAGCCACACAGAGGAAGAATAGTTTCAGAAAGATGTGAATACAAAGGATCTTGAGGACCAGAAGAATATATAAAAATGCTATCACCGCCTATTGACACTATATGTATTTGCATTTTAAATTTTTTATCAGAAAGAATGTTACATTGTACATTGCATGTTCTTTTGACCATTAATATGTGAATCAACATTTGAATGCTCTGATCTATGAAAGAAGCTATTAGGAAACAACACTGCTGAGTACTAGTGTATCAGTTATTGCACACAAACAAGAGTATTTTTAGAAGATAATAAAAGCCAAGATTTCCAAGCAGCTTAATAATGTCTCTAGCATCAGATAATGAGAAATTCCCTCAATGCTGCTAAGCTGGACTTTGGTAATTATATCAACTGATCTTAGAACTGGCATATTTAACTGAAATAATGACTGTCAATCCTATTTGTTCGCCTGGAATTCAGAATGTACTGGATGTGTGACTGTCTGTGGTGTGGGCTGGGGAAGAACTCGCGCTTCCTTTCACCTGTGTGTACAATCAACCACACTACGTAACTCTCAAAGCCAGAAGAGTAAGTTCTGACTGCGTCCCCTCACCCAAACCTAGACTGAGGAGTTACACTTCAGCGAAGACAACTCCTTGCAAAACCCTCTTCAGGGAGTGTATTTCAACACAACACAAAATGACAAACCGCCTGAAAACGCTCTGGGAATCGCACAGTACGTATTCATCTGCGCGTCAGCTCTCACTTGATTTGTGCCTCTGCCACCGGTTTGCGCAGTGATAACTGGTAAATATTTATGAAGGATTTGTGGTAGCTGTTGGCCACTTCCACATAATTCTCTTCGGAGAAGATCTATCACACTGGTGCCCCAAATACATCCTGGGGTTGAGGAAAAACATTTCTCGAGCGCTCATGTATCCAAAAAGCAAGCTCAGGAAATTCAGGCAGCTGCTTTTGAAGCCGCTTCAAACTGAGCTCAGTTTGGCAGGAAGAACCTGAAATGTGTCTCTCACCGAAAGACTTCCAAATGGAAGTGCAATAACATGCTAATTAGAAAATCCTTTACATAGCAAAAGGCTCCCAATGAACAATTACTCTGTATCTCACATAAGCCTCTTCCTACCACAATCTTTATATGGGGAACAGAAAATATGGATGAAAGAACAACAGCATAGAAAATATCATATAAAATGTTGTATTTGAGTATTTCCCAAGTAGCAATTAAACCTTTCTGTGGAAATCTGCTGCAGACCTTTATCAGACACCAGAATGTAACTAAAGAAACCTGACAGATGATATAAGGATTCACTCCCAGTACAGAAATTGCAAGATCTAGGAAAATGTTTAAATGACAGAACCATCATCTCACATACAAGATTAGCACTCTATCAAGTTAAACATCAAATTCAGGCACTTTTTATTACATTCTCAGTACAGGTCTCTTTCTTCTAACCAGGGAAGCCTGGATGCAATATTTGACCCCGAAGATGCTGTTCCAAGGCAACAGACTAGATTGACTAAAGGCATATATAAAGGGAAAACTCACCAATATGAATACATATTGCGTCTAAAGCACTTTCCGTCTGTTATTAGCACAGAAAGCCTCAGAGTGTTTGCAACGCTGGCTCCGCGGCCCGACACCTCCTAGTGCAGCTGGCCCCCATCAGCAGTCCTGTGCCCACGGTGCCAAACGGAGCAGCCCAAGTTAACCCATTCCATAAACCCCCATCCCAAACCGACAGGGGGTGGGAGCACAGGCAGCTCTTCACAGCGCCTGGACAACAGCACAGGACATTTTATTACTAAACCAACATCCGTGCCTGGAGTCAAGACTTACAGGCACGAAACAAGTTAACTCGTTGCGCAATCAGGGACCAGAATAGCTGAGATGGCCACGGTGGCAACGTGTCCTTTTAAAAAACAACAATGAAAGAAACTCAGTGGTCAGAATTCATTTGTGCGCATATTCCTCCACAGGATTCTGTAAACAAAAATCAGATACAATACAGACATTTCCTTCAACAGTCATCGTGTGCAGAACACAGAATACAGGATCAAGAAACGTGGAGTATTTACAGCTGTAACATTAGTTAAAGGCTTGACCTTGCTTTTCAGAGAAGAACTGTTGAGTAGCTGACGAGGCCATTCAGGTTGTTCACTAAGGCACTGCAGTTCAGATATGGGAAATTCCATCATTTTGATTTTTCCCCCGATTATTTTTTCAATTGGATACCTGACACACTTCTACAAAAAGAGACAGTCCTTTTACATAATCCTGGACATCCAGCCCTTAGCAATCCTTCACACAGCTCTGCACTTTCCTCCATAAAGGGTTTGCTTTTAGCACTGTATTAAGTCAGTAAAGTACTGTCACTCATTTCCTAGCCTCGCTCTAAACTGCAGAAGCCAAGCTGAGAGAATACCTCAAATTAGGAGACCTATTCAAAAGTAGGAATCGAAACCCGGTCTCTGCAGACACTCACGTTAGCAAAGCAGGCTAAACAGCATCAGCTAAGACTGCCTCATGTAGCACAACTCATCAGATTAATCAAAGATTTTGTAGTGTGATTACAATCATTTTAGACTCGCAGATAGACTATGTTGAGCAGAATAATTGTTGTTAACTGTTGCAGTGTCTGTAGTCTTAATTCTAGTCTAACAATCTCCTCAGCCACCTCAACCCAGTTGAAAAAAGCAGTCTCCAAATAATCTGAAATGCATTAATAATAATGATAATAATAACACTAGATAAAAACTTCAGAAATAATCTAGATGACCCTTCTACTCTTGTATTTTCTGAAAATCCCAAAGCTGTTGATCAACCTGATACGGGGGAGGCTTTTTTTACTGGCATAAAGGATAATTGTCACGTTAACTCTTCGTCTGCCAACAGGAAAAGCACAGATGCAGGGGGTTTAATTCACTAAAGTAGTTACTTCCCTTTGAAGCTGACAGAAAGTCAGAAAACTTCTTAAAAGCGTTTTTCTTCCTTGCTTGTTTCTTTGTATAAGGCACTGCAGTCTTCTTGTTTTACAAAGTCATACCTGTTAAGTGTCGTTTGCCTAGTTTTGCTAGGAAATCCTTTGGGAGTCTCAGCCTGTAACATTCTAAGTTGCTCTCAAAGCAAATCGTCAGTGCTAGCAAGCTTTAAAAACAAGATTCTTCTAAGTCAAACAAAACCAGAAAACCAATCCTTCCCTCCCCAAAACATTCGAAACAAATTGCAAATTACAACAATTATACTGATTTTTCATATATTAAGTTTTCTGTCTTTTGATTCTTCGTTAATTAGCTCTGCAGCACTGAAGAAGTTTCTGCTGTGAATAAAATGCCCAGCAAAAAGCCTAAGAGAAAGAACTTGGGAGCTAGAAGGCACTCCAGAATTAAGGTACATACCTGAAAAAATTTGCAGCAAGGGTTACAACAAGGCAGCGGACTGATGGGCACTGGGAGTGAAAATGGCAGCTGGATATCACCCACTCTCTGCAAATCTACTACGGGTAGATTTGACATGAAGAAAATTAACTCTACCCCAGCACGTTTCAAAGTAAACAGAGAGGGATAAAAAGCAAATACTTCTGCCCCTCTGTCACCTTCTTCTCTCTCAAGAGGATAAAAATTGACTAGAGAACCACTAACTTGCAAGAGAGTTTTCTAGACTGCAAATCAGGAGTCTCTCCCTAGCTCCCAGGAAGGCTCTGAGGATTAAAGTTTGTAAAATGCACTGAAGATGGAAAGGCTGCTGTGAGGCCGTATCACAGCATTCCTCTTTCTTAGATTATATCTCCGTCTTTTAGCAGAACTACTAGAGCTTTTTTTAACCCCATTTCACAAAGACTTCAACTCAACCTTTTACAGCAGGAGAACTATAAATAGCCTCTTAGATTAAAACCCTTAACAGCAGAGAAGACTGGAAAGGGAGGTAGATATTATCCACCTCTCAGTACTACAAATTGGGTCTGGAAGGGCTTAATTACCAAGATATACTTAAGAACACACTAAGGGCTGCTCTAAAAAATTACTCCAATTACTGCCGCTCCACAGACATCGCTCCACCTGCGAGAGGGGAAACCATCACTTCTGCCTCTTTCCACATACCTCTCGGGTACCCTGTGCTAGCAAAGGACATCGCGAACAAACAGCAGTTTCACACCACGCAACGGTTCTGCTGCACGTGGAGAGCTCTTCCTCCCAGGTAGCTTTACAGCATCTTTCACCCAGGCAAGCCAAGGATTTGGCTTCTTTCATTTTCCCTTTGAAATCTCTAAGTGGAGATACACTGCTGGCAAAACCTCAGGCAACAAATTCATTTAAGCCAATGTCTCGGCTTAGAAATGTCTCTGGCAGAAAGAGATCCTTTTAAACCACAATTTGGATTTGAATGTGGAATTCATTATTTCACATGAATTACACACTCACTCCCCCAAAATCGGGAATTCATGATTCTTCCTTGTGATTTAATCTGTGGTGTTGTATTCCTATTTAAGATGACATTAAGGATTTTTATAATTACAAATAGATGTGTAATTCACAATGAATGTTTAGTGAAAAAGTTTCTGTCAATAGCCAAGAAGTCCTTATGGTTTCAGTACTCCTGTGCTAAGTTTTTTGCAATGGTGCTCAACTGGATATTTGAAGTGCCTTCGTATATTGTACCTGAAATCAGAAGAAAATAAATTAAAAGACTATAAAACCACAGTGAGTATATGAAGAGAGGCCAAGATATGTTCTAACAGTCCAGTTAGAACAGGGCAGCTTTACTGAGCAAGTTCTAGAAACAGAACTATTATTTACATAAATATTAATATTTTACTCTCTGAAACAATTAAAATATTCTTCTGCTGGTACAACATAATGACAAGATGTTTTCCAGAAGAGCAATTCCCAAATAAGAAACAAAAATTAAGTATTTACAAATGCTATTAGCAATAAAAGTCAAAGAATATTGTTAGAGATGTCAAACTGTTAGGCCCAAGGTTTATACTGGTAAACAAAGAAGACTTGAAAACAAAACCTTCACATAGATTCAGATCCTAAAGCCAAAACTAGTTATTTTTTTTGAACTGCAATTGTCTTAATAGAATGGGACACAATATGTGCATCTGTATTTTATTGGTATCTAATTAAACATTTTAAATAGCCTTACATACACAGGTATTTGTACCTGAAGTTTTACCTTCTCATACCTGAGCTTTTGAATCAGTGTTGGCTACAGTCTCATGGAAAAAAAGTTTTTAAAAAAATAAAATAAAATAGCCAGTCATTCGTCCTCAAACTTTAATGCTACCAATGCTACCAGAAACACTTGTTAAGAAACTGTCACTCACCTATCTTGCAGTCACGATAGTACTTTTCTATTGGATAATTCTTTGTGAATCCAACACCACCCATCCATTCAATACATTTACTAGTTGTCAGCGTTGCAACCTATTAAGATAGTTTCAGAGTTATAGATTCAACTTCACGCAGGTGGTAGTAATTTTTATTCTACTGAAAGCAAAACCAAAAGAGCAATTAAAGCAGTTACTAGAACAAGTGCTGAGAGGAAGGACTGATGTTTTTGTATTCATCTTGCTTATGCAAATTATTTTAGAATAACAATGACAGTTTTCTAAATCAGAGGACATCAAGAATTCCTTCACCATTACTGCAATAGTTCATATGCTGCACTAAGAAAAAGCCTAGCAGCAGTACGCAAGACAGCAATTACAAACAGGCAGAAGCAATCCAGTTTCTAACTGGATTAAGGCTCATAGTTGTGACCAGCAGAGTTGAAACGGTCACAGATGAAGTCTCACCAAGCCATTTCTCCAGTCACAAAATCGAATTGTGAGAAAATGAAATCTCTCTAGATGCCTGGTTTTGAAAATTTTATTTAGTGGCGTGAGCAGTTCATTCTCTGGTGGCCTAAACGATATTCCTCATCCAGACTGAGAAACAGAAATGAAGTGCATGCACAGATTTCACAGCAAAATGTGAACTACAGGTTATACATTTGATAACAGAAGAAACTTTCAAACAGCAACAAAAGAAACCCGCTGAATGAAGGAACTGCCAGTTACCTCAGCAGCGTAGTATTTGGCCATGCTAGCCTCCTTTATGTACGGCCTCCCAGTTTCCACGAGACGAGCAGCGTTGTAGGTCAGCAACCTCGCTGCCTCCAGCTGTGTGGCCACCTGAGCGATCTGATGTTGCATCCCCTGGAAGAAGTCAGACAGAACCAGGACGTAGTACTCCACCGGGATTTCTAGCAAAAACCATCCTTTTCGCTAAGGATCATACCCAAGCTCTAAAATAAACCCACAAAATCTGTATGAACTAGTAATTCCACACTCCTCTGCATCTATTGACACGAATGTTGGGAAAAACCTCTGGGCCACCAAAGTGCTTTTGGAAACTGCGCTCCCATTTTCTCCTTCCCTCTTCCTGGATTCAGGAGTACTGGGGAACTTGCTGCCTGACTGGCTGGACAACAGAGCTCAACATGACCCCACGTGCAGCCAGGAATATCAAGGAAAACTTCAGCCAAATCCTAAAGTTCCTGTCAGGACCACAGAGACAGGGGTAGGTCAAAGCTGTGAAAATAACCAAGAAAAACTTGAAAAAAGTATCTTTTAAGTAAAGTGGGGAAATAGCAAGATGACAAGAAGTTCTTCCCATGTCCCATAACCATGAGTCAAGAATGAGAAGCAGCATATAAATCTGGAAAATGTGACTGATGAATGGGTTCAAAGGGAAGAAAAAAGGTGATGGAGCTCACCTCTAAATGGTGGGTATTACAGAAGAATAGGTTTACTTAAGGAGACCCAAACATTATGATGATTGAAAATGAACATTTAGTTGTCTAACTTGCTTCTCAAACACAACAAAATCTTTCATGTTATTACAACACTGCTCCCTAAAATCTGCAAAAATGTACATGCAGGTCGAAATAACAAAATGATTTGGCAATTATAAATTTCATTTCCCATTCAAAAGATGCAGTTGCAATGATGATTGAAAATGAACATTTAGTTGTCTAACTTGCTTCTCAAACACAACAAAATCTTTCATGTTATTAGAACACTGCTCCCTAAAATTTGCAAAAATACACATGCAGGTCGAATGACAAAGTGATTTGGCAATTATACATTTCATTTCCCATTCAAAAGACACAGTTGCAATAATTTCCTAGATATCTGTGGGTGCTTCCTAAAATTTGTATAAATTACTAGTAGTAATGTTCCTTCCCTTCATGTGAGATGTAGGTTTCTTTTAATAAAAAAAATTATCATAGTAATTACAATTATATATCTTCCTTACTAAACTATACATCATTTTTGCAACAAAAAGGCTTGTTTTAAAATACAGATATTATCATGGAAACTAAATGTTTTTGCATAACACAGGAAATCTAATAATTCTATCAGTCTTCCTCATCTTTTTATAATTTCTAGTGACTCCAGAAGAAGGCCTTCTACTAAACCTGATGAAATGGTTTAAAAACTGGAACACATTCAACACACTGAGATATCAGAATCAGAAGAGAAAGGAGTTCCATGTGTATTATCTTCAAAGGCAGCGAATACACGATCAAGAAAAAGGAGTTAATAATGTTTTGAAGTTTTAAATGATTTATACGGTACTTGCAAAAGCGCATAGCACTGAATTTATCTATTTTACGTAGTAGGTGAATGCTTATCTGAAATGATTTTGATATTTTTTTCTCAAATATTGAGAAGTAGAGACATGATGAGGTGGAGAAAAATTATGTACGTCAGATTACTCGTTTTACTGACTTCTTGGAGGAAACTTCCCACGCATTCAATTAACAAGTACCTGGAAATCGAATACGCTTTTCCCAAACTGGACTCTCTCCTTTGTATAAGGAATTGTATGGTCAAAACACCCCTGTGCCAGTCCTAACATCTGTAAGAAATAAGGCAGATGTTAAGTAAAAATTACTTAATGAAATGCACCTAACGAACAAGGTAATAGTCAATGTTCTTCTAGTCAGGCAGTTCACCTTTGTAAAAAGCTTAGTATTTAGGAAAAAAGTTTTCTTCCTACTTAAGGATTGCTAAAACTACGCAATGCTAAAACAGCTTTATTGTATTTATTAAAATATAATAAAGGTTCTACATAGAATCTCAAGAGCCAAAACTCTTGATCTGTAACTAAAGATGTATTGATCCACATTCCACTGTATTAAAGGAAAAATAATCTGAATGATTATTCAAAGCGATTTACATAATCAAAATAATTTCTTATTTTACAAAAGACAATAGGCTGTCCGAATTGACAATTTATTCCAGAAGTTAGAAAACTAGCACAGTGGAAGAAGAGGTAACGCTTCTTTCAGCATCTTCTAGAAAAAACAACTCCACAGAACAATTTTAGAAGCCCCCGCTGTCTTTTCACACACTCTCCTCCCTCAGCAGCAAAGATGGTAAAACGCAGTTGTTAACTGGAGGATAACATCAGGGAAAAACCACATACAAACGTTTATAAGGAAGTAACTCACATCTATGCTAGTGTCCAATTTATTCACCTAAAGAAACATTATGAAATCTAGAAAGTAAACTAGTTTTACGTTTTTTTAACTACTAAATGTTGAAAAGTGTATTCCATTTCAAAGAAAATAGCAAAGAAAGGACCTCCCTTTCATGTATCTTGGAATACATAGCTATGAATAAGATCAGTCGGTTCCATTATATAGCTGCCCTCTGAACCTACACTTTCTACCTAGTTTCTTTCCCAGGAAAAGCAGATGTAGAATATTAAATCAGGGGAAGCATCAAACGAAGGGGAAAAAAAAAAAAGTAAAATAATGGCATGAAGAACTACCAAAAAGTAAGGTAAGAGTATAGGGTAAAACTGGAATCTCTCACAACTTTTCTAAGTCCAGATGCAATACAGGATACAATATGTAAGAGTATAGGGTAAAACTGGAATCTCTCAAAACTTTTCTAAGTCCAGATGCAATACGGGACACAACACAGCAGTCACACCCAGCAGCTTAGTCAAACTTCTTTTAACAACCTACGATAGCGTGTGGGTATTTTTGGACAAACTCACCTATTGAACTGAAAGCCAAGGGCCCCAAGAAGACTAAAATATGACTCTGACTGGGCCCAGACTTAATAAAGTAAAGCTCTAGGAAAAAAACCAAACCACGTTACAGAGGAAAATGGGTATGTGGGAAATAACAGAAGAAATCAGTGCAGCCTGACGCAAATCAGCTGTATGGCTGGATTTGTTGCCACCTTATATCCACTCACACAGATGAACCAAATCCATCAAGTTCAGCACCTGCAGTAACACATGCAGCAACCTTGCGCTACAACTACCTCAAACTGTTTTCACAGCCACAATTACATTTTATAAGAGGTTCATTATCTTTTAAAACCATTGATACTGCAAAACTAAATTCAATCCTACAGGGCTTCAGAACTGCTGTTCTTGTCTGTTCAAGTACATTTCATCGGAAGGTGCCAAGAAAGTAGTAACCAAGAGATAACAACTACCTGACCTTAACTTTTAATTAGGTTTTCACTGTAACTTCGAGTAATTAAGAGTATAATCCAGACCATGTATTTTACTGCCAGACCCTCTATATTATTTATATCTCTGGGAACAATGGGGCCCACAGCTCTAGTTTTTAAATGCTGTATCGGGCAAAGTTTAATCACAGATAATCTTCAGAAATGATGGAAAAGCCAACCCACTTAGCAGCACAATACACTGCCACAGGAAAGTCTGAATTTCATAAGCATGATTATTTCTAGTCTGCAAACTAGGACAAAATATAAAGCAGATTGTGGCACAGACATACTACATCCTATACAGCACAACTACATCCATAACAAACAAGGAAAAAAGCTTATTTTCAAAAGTAAACAAAAAAATATAAAAACTTGTCATAAATCATTTTATTATAGGGCTGAATCTGATTTCCACCTCAATCAGCAGCAATCTAAGATACAAATTGAGTTCACAACAAAATACAACATTTTGAAGTAACTCCAAGGTCAGCAAATCCCTAAGATGCCATAATGTGTGCTTTCAAACACAACAATGAATTAGGACACTTTTGATATAAAGAAACCGTATTTATTTTGAAAATAAGTTGACTTTAAAAAATAAGTTGTTGGGCAAACATCACAAATTAGCATGGGACCACATTTAGCAATCCCATACAGTCACAGATGGAAGCATTAATATTATACATTTCAGTGTTATATTTTCCAAAGCTAGTTTTCTTTGTAAAATAAATTTGCGTAATGGAAGATAAAAAATGTTGATATATTTCAGCAGCAATACATTAAGCACCAAACACAACCTAATTGCCATTTAATGTTTTCTAAATCTATTGCTTATGTCACCGAAGGGGAATTTTACCATTTACAGTAGTTTCACTATCTTTCTGTAACTTAGATACAGGAATAGTGACATCTAGTGGCAATTTCGTTTTTAATAAAGTATTTTCTAAATACTTTGTTCTTATTAGCTGCAAATATTTTGTAAATTTCAATCCAAATCCAAAGTTCTCTACCGGTTGTATTTAATATTAAACAAAATTACCCACCTGTGCAGCAATACCTATTCTGCCGGTGTTTAGCATTCCGATCGCATACTTATAGCCTTGTCCAACCTGTCCCAGGATATTGGTCTCGGGAACCTACAGAATAAAACCACTCAATTATTCCTACTCTGTTCTGCTTTGCAATTGCTAGTAGGGCTTTCAAGTGAATCACTGTATTTGTTTTATGTTCCTCGTAAGTGAAGGCATGAAACATAAACCAGACATCTGGTTCCTAGAATATCTGATTAGAATATTCCCCGACACACATGATTATAAACCAATGACTGAGAAAAAAAAAGTATCAAAATCAAAGAAAACCAATCTCTCTGAAGGCTGTTCTGAAAGACCAGGGAGGAAAATGTTAAAATTTGCCAAATAGTCTATCTATGAAAAAAACATATATTGAGAATTTAGTTAACATTCTTTCTTTAGATGTCATCAAGCTCTAGTCATACACCAATTATGCTTCAACAGCTGAGCAACTTACAATACCTTAACATTTTCAAATGTTACTGGGCAGGTAGATGATGCTCTAATTCCAAGCTTGTCCTCCTTCTTCCCTACATGTAGTCCTTCTGTGTTGCGATCTACTATGAAGCATGTAATTCCCCTGTATCCCTAGGATGAATTAAAAAAAATAATCAAGAACTGGTTTTTATACAAATATCACTAAATGGTGGTCTAAATAGCTCACTCCAGTACTAAATTTTATGCCTGTTTAATACGATATTACGAAATAAAACACTGGCACTGTCATCTGTTCTCTCTCTGTTTGCTAACTATGGTTTATCAAAGGCCAGACATACCTTCCTATTAAAATATTTCAGCCTTAGAAGTTCTCTTGCTAAGACCGGGAACTGGTGTTATGTAAATTAGACAGGATTGTGATGCCTGCCTATACTGGAAACCACTGGGAAAGCAAGTTATCGCTGTGCAGTGAAGTCAAGTGTATTACACGCATAACTTCAAGCAGACACTCTATTATACAGTTTCTAAATGTTACGCTGCTACAGAAACAACTCCAGATTATATGGCAATGCACAGCAGTTAACAAATACAGGAATTGGCTTATCAAACAGTTTTTCATTGTATGTAGTGCTCAAATCATTCACCAGCTTGTGAAGAAATAACTAACAATTCAGAAAATGATACTATATTCAAGTGTTCAATACACTGAAAGAAAACCCCCTGTTCTTTAGTCAAAACATGGAACTTTAATTGTAAAATTGTCTAAGTTAAATATTTAAGAAAGTTAATGTAAGAAGCTTTAAAAAAATAAATAAAAGGCCTAAACAGTTTTGTATTTGATTATCACTCTATTGTATTGGTATAGCACATTCTAAAAAGCCTGCAGCTGACTTTTCTGAATCTACAATCTATATCCAAATTTGGGACAAAACTTAAAACGTGTATATTCAACCATGTATTTTTTCCTGAACATGCTTTGCTGTTGTAGTCCTCTTAGTTTTCCAGGGCACATAGCTTTATTTCACCTTTTAACTATAACAACTTGTAAGGTAAGTCAGGAGGGTTGTAAAGATTTAGACTATCAGTTCTTCTGTAACTCAGAGTAATACTAATGCAGCTGTGCTCTACATCTAAGCAACTATGATTCTGACACTTTTATTCTCCCTGTTGGAATTTATTAAATTGCTCAGCAAGTTCTCAGATTTTGTTGGGAAATACTTGTAAAGGTTTGCTTTCAGCCAGAAAAGGTTCAAAGCACACTAACCTCTAACATCAGATTATTAATACGAAATTAATAATTTCATATATCATCGGCAACTATTCTTTAGCAACTTACTAAGGACGGATCCACATTTGCCATCACAAAGAAAACTCCTGCGTGTTCTGCTAAGCTAATCCACATCTTTGAGCCATTGATAACATAGTAGTCTCCTTTCTTTTCAGCTCGAGTCTTCAAAGAAAAAGCATCACTGCCAGATCCAGCCTCAGAAAGACAGAAACTGCCAATCTGTCAATTGAAGGGAAAAATTCATTTGAATCTTTACTGCATGTAGAGGCACAACATACCTTCGGCACTGAAAATGATTATAAACACGGACAAGGCTCTTAAATTCAAACATTTTAACCTACTGCATTGAAGTAACTAAGTTTCACACATGGAGATTAAGAATAGAAACACCATGTAATTACATGTCTCTCAAAGTCAACTGCTTTAAAGTTCTTTTCCACAGTAAATTAAATTTTCATTAAACTAATACGTGCCTTTCCACTTTTACTTCTCAGCTACTGGTGACAGCACATACCTATATCACCACAGAGCTCAGTTTTCCAAAGTTCAGACATACTTTCCACTGCCACTGAAAAGATCCCACCGGCTAACATCACTTAACTATTAAAAATCATATTGTAGTTCAGTAAAGTAAGAATTTGACTCACTGTATCTTTAGCGACCCTGGGCAAGTAAGTTCTCTTTTGTTCTTCTGTTCCTAACGTGGTAAACAACTTATTTGTCAGTGTATTTTGGAGTTCACATACAAGAGCTACAGATGGATCAACTTTGGCCAATTCTTCTACCGCCAATATGATTGAAAAAAATGAAGCTCCAGTTCCTCCATATTCTTCACTAAGCTCAATACTCATCAGCTGCAATGTAAAACACGCAAATAGATCAAGCGGTTGGTTCCTGTCAACAACTTGTTAGTCTAAGCTGATACTTAAAACATTAAAATAAAAACCACAGAATATAAGTATCTCCAGATCCTTCCCCAAGACCTGTTTTCCTTCAATACTTTTAATAAACTAACAATTGTTCACAGAAGTTGACAGTCAATTCATGCAAGAAGTAACTAACGTGCAGTGTACAGGCCAATCATCACCCAAGTTTGATTTCGTTTTCCCGAACAACTGCAATCTCAACAGAAGTCTAATATTTAGAATTGTTGCATAAAACGACATTCTAAACACAGACAAGCTTAGTTTGATTGCAGAAAAGGCTAAAATTGAAACCAGGATTGATCAACAGGATATCTGCAACCCAAGTCCTCATGGTTGACCAGTAAGAACATAAAGGACTCCCAATAACCTTTTCCAGCAACACTGAGCAAAGTCATGGCAGTTCTAGCATCGTATGCAATTATGCTTATCCAATTAAAAAAAAAAAAAAAAAGGGTGGCAAGGGGAAAACAAGGAACTCAAAGAAAAGATGGAAAAGATGAAGAATGTGGTATGGAAGAGGGAAAGACAGATAGAATATTACGGTAAAAGACAGAGTGATAATGCAGTTAAAAAAAAAAAAAGAGAGAAAAAGTTGCCTTGCTGTTGATAAATCCAAAATTTTGGTGATACACTAGTTCATCTGAATCCCATCCCTCAATTTTTTAATCCAAAAACCTGAGAAATGCAGAGCTTGAGATTCATAAAATGATGTCACTTTCTGAATAAAAGATCAGGTAAAAGGGTGCAGACCCCTTGTTCAAACAATCCCTGTATTACGGACTCTTCCATTTTTGCATTCTCATCCATCTTTCGCACCAAAGGTGCAACTCGTTCCTGAGCAAACTTTGTCACTGTAATGAAGAGAAGAAAGAAAGTGTGTAAGTATTCGAACATTCTCCTTGAAGATCGATCTAAGTCATGTGGTACTTCTGACAGGTTTTACACGTATTCCCTGACTCTCTCAGACAAGTTAATAAAAGGACAGAAAGTTGCCAAGCGGAACAAGGTGATGTGTCACGAGGCTCAATTATCATTGTTTTCTGAACTCAGCTACAACTCTTTAAACTGAAACAAGTACTTCCTACCAATTCAGAAGCTTTGAAAGCAACACTTACAGAAACATTGGTTGACCCAAAAAGAAAAAAAAAAAGAGAAAAATTTCAAAGACATTCCTTATTCGGTTTGCTTTGCCGTATTTCTCTAAAAATTAAACCTGCAGTTTGGGAAGATGGTCTCAGGCTTTAACAAGTGTTGAGTGCAAGAAATTCTGTAACACTATTTCTGGTTAATCTTTTATAAGCTCTCTCCCAGATGTGCAGGTTTTCACCCTTTCCCCTTTGCTCTGAGGATCCCTTCTGAAACACTCTCGTCTTCACACAGGCCTGGCTGCACTGCAGACACTCACATCCCCTCTGTCACCTTTCTGTGTATACTTGAAATATCTGAAGTCCAGCCTGAGCAGTTAACTGCAGCTGAACTAAACACCTGGGGAAGGGCACAACTCAATGTCAGGTAACTTCACTTCCGTGACAGCAGCAGTTTTAAACAGTTACCAGAGTAAATTGCCCTGTGGTATGCAGTTTTCTCTTGTGAACTAAAGCAGTTTCAAAATGAAGCGAAAACCCCCACAACAATCTCAACATTTAACTCAAATTAAATAACGACTAGAATTAAGCTAAAATTTCCCTTCCGGTTAGACATTTCCGAATTTTAACTACACAGGTAAGTACCCATATCCTTCAGCATAGTCTCCTCTTCGGTGAATGCCTGAAGCGGAGCACAGACGACTCCTTCGCTGGCTAGATTCAGCACAGGTTCTGATTTGTAGGATCTGAAGACACATGGAGAAGTCCTCCATGGTGCCAAGTACGCTGGCAAATTTCTTTTCAGCTGTTGATAATAAATACAGAAAACACAAAACAGTTAATAGAATTAGTATTTGTATCCAGATAGCAATACAAAATTTTGCCCAGTGTTTTTATTCAGTAAATACTTAGGATATATAACTTACATTCAATGTCTAGTTTCAAAGTTTTTGAGAAGATAAAACCCTCCCTGATAGCTCCCTTAATTACTCTTCTTTTAATCTGAAATAATTTTCTTTCTGGAAGTTTGCTAACAGGATGTTATTCTCCAAAGTGTTTACAAACATTCATTTCAATCAATTTTGGTGTTTAAAGCAAATAAACTATGCTGACAGTATTTATTTTTATAATTGATTTTGCAAGTCTGCTGCAATATTCATAGTAGTAAGTGCATATTTTGATAGAATCTTGATTAAGAAATATAAGAGTAAATGTGAAATAGACATATTGTTTTTTAATTATTTTTTTTTAACAGAAAACCTGTCAACTTTACTAATAGACTTAGCTTTCTCCCTCGTTTTCTAGGGATCAGCAACTCTTGTTTCTAAAACAATCTGACTGATTGCACTTCATCTGGATTATTGGTATTTTGATGTGAGAGGACATAACTTAACAGCATTGTGGATTTTTTTATTCCAATTGAGTTCTTATCGACCACTTCATATTTTCACAGCGAGCACACATATTTGAATGCCAGGACTTCATCTGGGATGCCTCTGTATAGTTAATTTCTATACAGTTAGTTGAAACACTATATTATGCTGACTATGCCACTAATAATTAATGTACCTTATTTGGGTGATCTATTTAAAAAGTACAGGAAGGAACTAAAAATCAGTAATTCATGCTTAACCTTTTCCCATTTGTCCACAATATAGCACAATTCCAAACAAAATCAAGAAGCACTGGTTATCCAGACAGGAGAGCAGAGGTGTTGCAGAACATTCTACTATAGGGGAATGGAATTAAGCATGTATGGCAAAAGTCACAAAAATTAACAGGACATTCAGTGGCTTTTGGGAACAAGCTACATACAGTGATTGTCAAGGGGATGTCAGTGTTGGATGGACATAGATAATGCCACAGGTAATTAGTTTTGTACGTTGGAGAACTATACTTGTGGTCAAAGACTTAAGTAACTGCAGGTGTTAGGAACACGTTTGGTTTGAAAGTCAGTATACTTTAAAAACCTAAGAAATTAGTCTGTGGTTAGAAAGTCAGCATAATGAATATGATCTGGCTCAAACAGTAACAGGTTAACAGCTGCAAGAGGTATTCTTGAAAAACAGTTTTTAAAAAAGGCCAGTTGGACTGATCTCAAAAGAGGCAAGACATAAAAATGACTTTACTCTCAGAGCTCCCAAATCCCAGCTTACTTGTGGCTAAGAGCTACAGATCTTTTGCTACAGATTTCTGTCACTTTTCCTAGGTCAGTCCAAAGCATGGAGACATTAATGTCTTACCAAGAGAACTGCTGACAGAAACACCCAGCAGGGACACAGCCGTGCCATGAAAATAAAGTACATACAAGCATATGCCTGCCAACATACATTTTTGCCAGCACAGACTCAACCCCACAGCGAGCAGACTGACCAACTGTGCTCTAACCAGACTGCTCTTTAGCTCACAGAACACAGGATAGTTTTGCAGTGCATGCTGTGATAGCAGCATTCCTGAAAAAACAGCAGAAACTTTGGTGTCAGGAAGTCAAAATTCCTTTGATCTTTCCAATAATTCACTCCCTTTCATGTCGGCTTTCAACACTTGTCACCTCCCTGGCTGAAGAACTGATGTAAAACAGATCCAAGAACTCTTTTCGTCTTAAAGAGAAGATGCATAAGTCTGTTATGGTAAGGAAACTCCAACTTTAGCACAACCAGTCATGCACGACAAAAAAAAAAACCAACAACCAAATAACAGTAAGAAGTGGCAATATAGGAAACAAATGTGAACATTCAATGTTTGTTCATATTTAACACCCCTGGTCACAGAAAGCAAACACTGACTAGTGGAGCTGATCCACGAATACAAAGTTTGGATGATCAGCAACAGCTGCAACACTTTAATATGAAAACTCCATTACTGGAGTCACTGTGGGTCTTCAGAGAAAACCAAAGAAGAAGTGGTTTAACAGAGATAAAATCCAAGGTAACCATGTTCTGGAAGCTGTCAGTCAGGAATTACTTGCAGAATATCTAGCCATGGTAGAGTGTCTCAACAGATATCCACCTGTGCAGACATCCACCTGTGTAAGTCTATGTTCTTAGCAAGGTCGGAGAAGGAAAAACCTAGGTATACACGCACAACATACGTATATTTAACACATACGCTTCCTGAGTAGTTACAGGATTACAGATCATGTACTTCCTCTTCTTCCATTATTGCATTTCCAAACACAAAGAAAAGAGCATCTTTCTTTTGTGGTGACATAACCTAGGAAAAATGCACAGTACCTTTTTAAGAATATAGAGCTTTTTGAAAAGCCGCACAGAGGTACACTGTGCGTAGTTAACCACTGACTGAAACAACCACTGACAGTACTCTGGGATTACCTCTACTTTCATTTGATGGCACTTGACACTTGGATGTAGAATTAGCAACCGCACAGGTGAACACATCGCTAAACAAACACAGAGGACTCTGCTCTGTCCAAAGCGGGAATTTTGTTGACTAAAAAAAGAACACAGATTGTTCTCACACTCTTGCATGAAAAAGGGAAGCTGGACAAACTCGATTAAAAGCAGTTCAGCAAGGTCACGCACAAGTGCATGGGGCGGTATCAGCAGAGGTGACCTGCCAAACGCCTGGCTAGCAAGTAAAAATTCTGAAACACAGTCAACAGCTCAGCGTTTGCTTGTTACATGCTCCAGCCCTTACAGCAGGCCCACTTTTGGTAGAAATGCCAAAGGTCTTGAGAGAGTTAGTGCTCATAGGACCTGTCCCTTCGTTCATTCTCTCTCCCTCCCTCCCTCTTAGTAGAAGCCACCCCAGGCTCTTGCCTCCATCCCTGAGCTTTTGCTTGGAGGCTCTTCCACTGCAACCAACCCATGTGAGAGGGGCAGAGAAAGGTGCCCCACTGTCACAGGAGGAACATGGGCAGCCCTTAGCACAGGTATGCAGACACAGTATGAAAAATGTTCATACCTGATGGAGATAGCACTACAGGACAAAATGAATATTCATAACAAAGTTACCTTGAAAAGTCTTATAACCATTAGGACAGCCTCAAAGGATGTGACCTATGCTGGCAATACCCTTACACAGACTAGCAATCCACAGGTATGCCCGAGTAATTGTGTAGAAGTGACGTTTTATTTCAATATTTAGATTTAAAAAAAAATAAAAAATCAACTCACTGTGTTATTGCTTACATTTTTATTCCTAGAAGCCATGCAGCCATATGCTATTATTAACTTTCAGATAGTTAATTCAAAGCACATGTACATTACTCAAATAAGCATTGCTTCCTTCCCCCTCCTTTTTTTTTTTTTACCCCTCTTTTTCTGTAAGTAAGGTAATGATTTATGCTGCTACAATTTTCAGCCTGCTTGGCCTACTAAACACATGTATTTGAAAACTGGTTTCCGGGCTGCTGATAACATTGATTTTTCCATTTATCTCCATTCTTACCTCTACCTCAGCTCTTTAAAGATTCAGGTTTTTTTTGTTTTCTTCTGTTTGTTTTACAACCCAAAATGAGATTTTAATGCTGGCGGACGTGACAGCAGCATTAAGGTATAAACAAAAAAGGCTGCAGCAATCCATTTTCCTAAGCTCACTTTGCTTTCCTTGATGACCTCCACTCCTGTATCTGTCCCAGCCACCTTCCAACCAGCTCCTATTTCTCAGCAGAGAAGCTCTATCACGAGAAACTTGCCTGCCCTCATTTACGGTTGTTTTTCTTTATTTCGACTATCCCAACATACCCAGCAGCTGCCACCAGAAGGTCCCAGGGCACACCCCTCTTCTCGCCGTGTACAGTAAGAGCACATATGACACAAACCCAGATTTTCTACTTGTTCTTTTTGATTATCCCTAAAGTACCACAAAGCTGTTTGGGTAAGTAAAGGCGACATCAACCCCCCTCCGCTGTCCCCTCACGGACACACGAGCCTCGGGCTGCTGCGGCTACAAACTATTCCACAACACCCGCGACAAGTGTCCTTTGCCA
>NW_009706262.1:27917-47088 GCF_000703405.1 Apaloderma vittatum | reverse complement strand
TCATCAAGATCATTGATGAATATGTTGAACCACTAGTAATAAAATACTGTATCAGAACAAATCTATAATTTCCAGAGGTTTTCACGCCCTAATGTTGTCTCTCAGAGGCAGCCAATCCAGCAGACAAACTGAGAAATGATCAGGCAAATCCAAGTACTGCCAACTTGTACTTGAGAAGTTTGGATTCCAGGAAACACCCAGTGAGGACTGAGCTTTCTCAAGCACCACATACATCTGTGGCTGTGCCTCCCCTGAGAGAAGCAATTTCCTCCTCTCTGTCTTAATTAAAAACATCTTTACTGGTGAATTCCAGACTCTGAAGTTCATAAAATTAATCAGTAAAATCTACCAGATAGGGAAGTGTAAGTCACAGACAGCTAGGGTAAAGCACACGAGGACCACAGCCATCTGTCACTGTTGAAATTTGCTCCTGGCAGCACAGACCGTGGACAGATCTATCTGGAGAAGTTACATCATGCCTTTTTTTTTTTTTGGCACAGGACTAAATGTATTTATTTAATTGGTACAGAGGCCATATCAGACTTGATGCTCTCCCTTATTAGTTAGGTGTAACACAATACAGGATCTAGCAGACATGCCAGGATTTAGGCTCAAACAACAGCAAAGTAAAACCCACTGGTTCTGCAGGTTAAGGTCAGCTAAAAATGTCACTGTGGCACGTCAGCCTAACAATGGCGTTACAAGGCACATAAGCACAGAAACTGATAGTTTTGAAGAAACCAGTGTGATGGCTGCACTGTCACTTGCGAGCCAAGAGCGTAGAAGGATATTCTGCCTGGAAGAGAATTAACTTAGCTGTGTAGTCTGCCATTTCCCCATAGGCGTATGCTTGAAAGGACAACAGGCTGCAAAGACAAATGATTAATTACAGTGCAATCATGTAAAAATACATGAGATACATCTGCTCAAAGGTTAATAACCAATAAGACAGCCTGTAATACAACGCAAGGGGAAAACAATCTCATGCTTACAAACACGTCATCAGGGACCTCTGGATTCAAGCTGCTGGATAGGTTTAGCAGCTTGTTAGCAGACTAGCGCTTTGTCACTGTTTATTATTAAAGAGATCCCAGTGGCATGCTTGTTGTACAGTTAATGCGCACAGTGAGTCATACCTAGAGGATCTAGTCCTGGAAGAGGGGGTGCAGGTGGGAATTAGAAACTGTGGGGGGGCTATCAAAGTGGGAGAGTGGCTGCAATATTTCACCAAGGTACCTGAGTCTGTCTCATGAATGAGGGAAATCACGCTTGCCAGCATGCTCCCCTGCTGCTAGGAAGCCGGATGGACTGTACTATTACTTTCCTCTGGCTTATCTGCTTAGGTTTTTTTTATCTGCATAAAGCAGGGAAGAGGAGTGAGAAGAACAAAACCTTGTGCTCTTGTGTTTTGTTATCAAAGAGAGTTGGATCTGGGATCCCACAGCTTATCCTGGAGTGCCTGAAGAGCGTGCTGTGGTCAGTAGGATATTCTGGTTCTAGTAGAAAAAGAAGAGTTTCCAAAATCCACTAACTCAGCAAGTCTTAGTCTCCCTTACCCTATCCCCAGCAGCATACTGCTGAACAAACCAAAGACCACAAAGGCACAGTACTACAACTATCACCTCACAAATGTCACACACACCTACTGCCATCTTCCTCTTCAGTTGCCTTCCACCACAATTCCCCTTTCTCTGTAAGCCTACAATCAGCTCCGGGGAAGATTTCCGCTGTCACCCCCTAATGCTACTGTACCAGTTCCTGGATCAGATCCACAGCCACCACTGTAGAGCAGGCCACTTCCTCATCCCAAAGGCCCTGCACTCCACAGCTCCTCTGCGTGCTTCCCATGTGTTCTGGGCACTGCGTCGGGGAGGAAATGTTGCCTGTCCGGAGTGAACACCACCACCACAAACTGAATGGACTCTGGTTAATACTTCAGACAAAGAAGCCAAAGGCTGAAATACATCATCCTGGCTGCTCATGGGTATGGCAGTCTGTACCCATTCATCAAATCCAGAATCCTTCTGGAAACAAAAGAGGAGCATTAAGTCACTGTAGCTCCATCTGCTTTTCCACAAAGCAGCAGGGAAGCCCACTCACTGCATTCCACTTGCAGCTGAGCCTTTTATTAGTCAAGCAAAGCTTCAGAATCGTTAATATGTACATTTGCAGGGCACAATATATTGATCTTTCACCTATTTTACTGACATGCTGTCCTAAACTTGTAAGATAAAGGGCAGATTTCAAGTGGAGTAGAACTTAAAGGTGATTCAATCACTTTCTGAACAAACTGCTGCCAGATCCCCTGCTAGCGTTCTAGAGGTAATATTTAGTTACAGATGGGCTAAGCAGGGAGCTTCTTGCAACTTTAGTTTCTATAGCATTTCATATCCAGCTTTTTCCTTTCCCCCAGGAAGTTCTCCAAGCAATACACTATGAAATACTACATGAAAACCAGTTTGCATTTAACCATAGGTTAAACTGATGCATTGTGACACTGCCATTGAGGGGCCATTATCCTCTACTAATCATCTGCCATTCTCAATTATATGCCTGCAAGTTAAGTATCTAATACGTTGTGACAAAACTGTGCAATTGAAGAACTGCAGAGTAAGCAGTTTGCCAACTTGGAACAGCCACACTAGATTTTCACCATGAGGAGAGAGTTCTTTACAGGTTAAAACTTGAGTAAAGCTGGAGTTTTCAAACACCCCTCAGATGGGAAGGTGGCTGAACCACCCCATTAAGTCACCAGGAAACTAGTGCTACTTCCAGTAGATTTCAACTTTTTGCAACTTACTTATTACACTACTGACAAACATCACTAATGGTCTTACCATTAAATATTTTTCTGTGTGTTGGAATATCTGAATAGAAGCATTTAAGAAAACATTTAACTTAACTATAAATAGACATAGCTAGGATTTTGTCTTTTGTTTAACCATTGAAGTAAATTGCCTTTTATGAAAAACCTGGGAATCTACTATATTTTCTAGTTAAAATAAGTGAACTGTAGTTACACTACAATCTTTTCTTCAACTATCACAGTACCAGAGACTGACATGATTACCAGTCCCAATCTATTATAATAATAAAAAAAAGTTAATAATAAAACACATCCCATTTTCCATTACTTTTTAAACCCAAAATACAATGTAAAAATATATCTGAAATTTCCTTCCTCCTGAGCAAGGCTATAACAGTTAGCCACTAATAAGCAACAGTCAGAAAAAAAGATCGGGTACTTGGATTAGACTTGGGTCAGAATTGTCAGGGTTGGAAGAGACCTTAAAGATCATCTATCCCCCCCCCCCCGGCCATAGGCAGGGACATCCCCCACTAGATCAGGCTGCTCAGAGCCCCATCCAGTCTGGCCTGAAAAACTTCCAGGGATGGGGCTTCCACCACCTCTCTCAGCAACCTGTGCCAGTGTCTCACCACCATCATGGTGAAGAATTTCCTCCTAACATTCAATCTGAATCGACCCATCTCTAGTTTTAGTCCATTCCCTCTAGTCCTACCACTACCCAACATCCTAAGAAGTCCCTCACTAGCTTTCTTGTAGCCCCCTTGAGATACTGGAAGGTCACAATAAGGTCTCCTCGGAGCCTTCTTTTCTGCAGACTGAACAGTCCCAACTCTCTCAGTCTGTCTTCACAGGAGAGCTGCTCCAGCCCTCTGATCATCCTTGGGGCTCTTCTCTGGACACGCTCCAGCATGTTCATATCTTTCTTGTAGCAGGGGCTCCAGAACTGGACTCAGTACTCCTAATTAACATTGGAAAATCTGTTGAAGTGTATTTTCCTTGAGATTTTGGTCATTGCTCATTGCTTAGCACAGAATTAGCTGACTGAGGTTGTAGCAAATTAGTAATAGTCACAGCACACAAAATGGAATATTGTGTTGGTCCAAATACAAAGCAGGCAATCACCAATTTTAAAGGTTCAGAAAAAAAACAAACAACAAAGCATACAGTAAAGAATGAACTAAAGGCCCAATTCCCTCCAATTCCCTGTGCAGACCCTAGCACGGGTCAACAACAATCTCCTACTGTAACTCCACACACCACCCTTTAGATCCTGGGAGCTTTCTGTGCTCACTGTCCACCTTTCTGCAGGCTCACTTGACAGGCATGCTGTTCTGCAGCTGCCCACCTACACAGCAGAACAGAGGCTTTTGCCACTCCCCTTGAGGCCCTGACATGCTGTAGCTGTAAAAGTTGAGGAGTTTAAATTTCAGCATCACCACCTCTGACAGGCTGCACTTCACTTAGCTTGCAACTTGTCCTGCAGCCACACAACAGAGCCTGTGTGCTGTGGCAGCAGGCAGGAAAGCACCCTGCCACCTCGAAACTCCGCACCAGGGTATCTTTGAGCAGAGGGATAAATTCTGCCCCCTGTTTAATCTAGTCCTTGCCCTATACTTCCACTAACACAGAAGTCTGAACAATGATAGAACTGAATCACACTTACCTGACAAAGTTAAACAAGAGTTAACAATCAGTAAAAAGCCTGTGTCAAAAAAGAGGAAGCTGCATGCTCTTTAAGTGCTGTCATATACTTCTTGTGAATAAAAGTATCCTATTAGTTTCAAAACACAAAAGTCCCAACAGTAGTCTTTCCCCTATAGTGTAGCACCTTAGAAGCATCATCACTAGATATGAGAGTTAGCTAAAACCCAAAACTCAACAGGAAGAGAGATTTGTGACACCACACATCACTTCCTTCTGCAGGCATGACTTTTTTTATAGAAAATAAAACCCAAAAATTTTTATTGACTGTACTGTAGATACCTGTACAGAGTGTAAACTTTAATATTTCACCAGATACATGAACAATTCTGGAGAAAGAGTTATCAAGCACCTTCATTTCAACAGATTTTTTATATTTACAGTAAGACATACCTGATTAAGTGTATGAATAAAATGAATTAAAAGTTATACAAAAAAAATCTTTAAAATGTTTATATGGTTTGTTATTTTATGATAAATATACAGTTAAAGAGGAAGATGTCACACAGTTAAGACTCAGAACTGGCTCTGTTTAAAACTTACTGTAGTGTCCGAGGAGGGAGTGAGGAAATGGGGATGTTAGATTACCACTCTGCATTCTGGCAGCAGGCTCACAAGCCCTCTTTTTTCCTACTGCTGCAGGTTGGCTTGCAGGCAGGTTTCCTTTCCAATACACAGCGTGGAAGCCAAACTTCACTCCCAGATTTGTACTGTTAATACGACACAAGAATAATCATTTTGATTTTCCATTCCCCTTTCAAACTTACTGCTGATGAGACCATCAATACTGGCACACCTTTTTGCTGTTACTGAGCATTGTTACACAAATGGAGCATCACTGTTTTCTTTTAAGCACCAAGACACACGTGACCTTTCTGGAAATCAGATTTTTAACTGTAACAGTTTCTCATGGTCTATGAAAACGCATGGTATGGTTTGCTAAAGAAGAAACATGACTAGGATAGGATTGAAAGATCTGTTTCAGGCTTACAGAAATGAATATAAAAATATTATTTCAAAAGCTCTGAGGAAACAAATGTGACTGTGTGTCCCTTTAATATCAAAAACCACCAAGCCAATCACCACCCATTCTTTGATGAACTATCAGGAATTGAGACCTATATCTAATGTCTGTTTAGTGGATTGTAGGAAACTGCTCAGGGATCCATCTCAGATAGAAGAAAAATAACTTCTTTAAACCCAACAAAAATTCCAAATACATCCACTAAGCAGTGCTGATTATCTATAAAGAATCATTTGCCATGGGAAAGAATCACATAACCCAGGGTGAGAACTACTCCCTCACAACACATGGATAAAGTATTTCCAAAATCTCACAAGTTGAGATTCAAGTTTTGGAAGTGGAAGGAGTGGTAGTGGGAATGAATGCAGTTAGGCACTAAATCTTTTTTATTATCAGGTGTTCCTGCCCACATCTATTCATCCTTGGGACCCCTTGGTTGTTTCTCAGCTAGAGATGTGGTCCAGCTGTATATATGATGGGCTAAGCATGCCACTCTGCAAACAACTGCTGCATGCTCTGACGTCAAACTCAGTCTCAGGATTTGAGCCATGCCATCCTTTTTACTGTGCTCGGTACCAGCACAGGTGCAACTAAGGCCTCCACATTTACCTTTAAAAGCAAGGAGGTAATATTACAAGGAACAAGATGCAGTTGGACCCAACCTGGGCAGCTCTGTCTTGCCTAATTGCTACAAAACAGTCTCTGCCTCTGTGTATGTCTGCATGTGTGCATTGTGGCTTGCTGTCAGCAACATGGCACACTTATCTTTAGGGCCTGATTCTGTCGATAGGAGTGAATTGTTTACAGCTCATTTCCAAAAGGTGTCTGCACTCTAAAGCTTATTTTAATGCTCAGTTTCTTTCTATACAATCCACTCCAACTGTATTGTCAGGGCACCGGCAAGAACGGCCTCCTGGGGTAGCCAAGCAGAGATGAGTGCAACCACCATTATTCACTGTACAGTAGTTATGTCCTGGAAAAGAACAAAAAGGTAAAATGTTACAGAAAAACAAAAGCAAAACCACAAAAAAAAAAAAAAGAGAAATAAAAAAAGGTATAGATTCATGACTGCACTAGAAAAACAAGCCATAATGAAATTGAAAGTCAAACAAAACTGCTTTGGGGAGATGAAAGTCATCATATCCCTTGTGTCTGATATTCACCTCAAAGAAAGATCCAGATATCAGGACAGAGCACAAGAGGCGACATGAAAAAATGGGCTGCTCCTGAAACACCCTTCATAAATTCATAAATCTGTCCAGACTTCTGCAAGGCCTTTGACATGGTTCCCCACAACACCCTTCTCTCTAAGTAGCAGACATAAGGACTTGATAGGTGGACTGTTCGGTGGATAAGAAGCTGGCTGGATGGTCGCACCCAGAGGGTTGTGGTCAAGGGCTCGATTTCCAGATGGAGATGGGTAACAGACCCCTCAGGGGTCTGTACTGAGACCAGTGCTGTTCAGTATCTTCATCAGTGATACGCACAGGGGGACCGAGTGCACCCTTGGCACCAAGCTGAGTGGTGCAGTTGACGTGCCAGGGGGATGGAATGTGATCCAGAGGAACCTGGGGACAAGCTGGAGAAGTGAGCCCACATGAACCTCACAAGGTTCAATAAGCCCAGGTGCAAGGTCCTGTACCTGGGTCAGGGCAATCCTTGTTATCAGTACAGGCTGGGGCATGGTATGTTAGAGAGCAGGCCTGAGGAGAAGGACTTGGGGGCATTGGTGGACAAAAAGCTGGACATGAGCCACCAATGCGTGCTTGCAGGCCAGGTGGCCGGTTTCATCTTGGCTGCATCAAAAGAAGTGTGGCCAGCAGATCAAGAGAGGTGATTCTGCCCTCTACTCTGGTGAGACCTCACCTGCAGTACTGTGTCCAGTTCTGGAGCCCTCAACACAAAAAGGACTGGACCTACTTCAACAGGTCCATGAGGAGGTCCACAAACATGATCAAAGGGCTGAAGCACCTCTCCTACAAGGACAGGCTGAGAGTTGGGTGTGTTCAGCCTGGAGAAGAGAAGGATCCAGGGAGAACTTAGAGTGGCCTTCCAGTACTTGAAAGGGGCCTGCAGGAAAGCTGGGGAGGGACGGCTTGAAAGGACACGTAGCAATAAGATGAGGGACAACGGTTTTTAATTGGAGCAAGGTAGATTTAGATTAGCCATTAGGAAGAAGTCTTTACTATGAGGGTGGTGAAACACTGGCACAGCTTGACCACAGAAGTGGTGGAGTCCCTACCCCTGGAGGTATTCAAGGTCAGGTTTGATGAGGCTCTGACTGATCTGCTCTAGTTGAAGACGTTCCTTCTCACTGCAGGGGAGTTGGCCTCAATGACCTTTAAAGGTCCCTTCCAGCCCAACAATTCTATGATTCAATGGATTGGCCAAGCGGTCACAGACATCAGAATGGAGAGACAGTGAGTGAGGAAACACAGAAAGCAGAAAATATTACAGTACATCATCCTTGGATACCACCCACTACAAACACATAGATGAATGACCCATGAAAACAAGAAAACCAGGTAGGTAGGGAAGAGTGTGTAAATATTGAAGGGTAAAATAAAAGAGAAGACAGTGTCGGAAGCAATGGATCTGAGGGGAAATGCACATATCAGAGAAAAACACGTGAAATAGACACATGATGAGAAAGAAATGATACCAAAGTTCTAAATATTATAGCTATATGCATTTACTCGGAGCACACATGTTGTTTTGCTTTACACTGCCTACCAGAATGGAATTGTGGATCAACTAGTAAAACAACATCGTAACTGATTTCTTAGTTATAATATATATCTGCATTTTTAAGCTCTGAACCAAACTTTCAATTAAATTAAATTTTACTACATATATATAGAACAATTTGAAGATAAATTATCTTAGGGGTTTTTTTTAGGCCTAAAGGAAAAACATCATTACTCCTACAATTTCAGCCACATTGTAATAATAAAGTGAACTCTTCTCCTAGCTGCAATTTACTAAGAACAAAGTACTGAATGGTGATATTGCTTTCCAAATAAGTTATTTCAAGTATCAACTTCCTCTCTTCTGTGCTTCACAAGGGGCTTTTCAATAATGTATCTGAAAAATTTAACATTCATTGGAGCAGAAAGACCAGCCCAGCCACTCTACTACCTGCTGTTTTCTGAACATTCCTTTTTCAAAAACACTGAATCTCATTAAGGACATCTGGAACACCATGATATTTCTGCAGTTTAAACTTAAAAATAAGTAAATAAGGCCCTATCCATGAATTTCAATTTATACAATGACAACATAGAAGCTTTTGCTATTTCAGATCCTCATGTTGATCACAGACTTTTCCTTCCATAAAGCATAGAACAGGCTCCTTCTCCCCTCCATATTCTGGTTTCATATGGCAACCACAACAACTGCTTTTATGAAAAAAAAAAAAGTAGTGGCTTTTAATTTCTTAGTACATGTAAATCTAAGCACTAATCAGTTCTTTACTGACTACCTAGATCAGTTGGCAGCCTGTCAATGGGAACTGCTACTAAGTTCATTTATACACTGCGGTTTTGCACAGCTGTAAAAACTTCAGGATCACGTGGATTACCTCCTGGGCACTGGGCGAAGGCTGTAGTGATTCCATAGAGACGGGAGCGCTTGTGAGGCTGGAAGTTATCCTGTTCTGTTGAAATTGTACGATCCACTGCTACAACAGCATCCCTGTCATATGCAGAAGAGAATATACCAAAGTGAGATGAAGGTGGAAGTACAGAGGAAATCAAAACAAAAACAAGAAACTAACCCCTAAAAGGGAAGCAATCTGAAGTTGTTTCTTTTTACAGTTAGGAAGTGATGCCAGAAGCAAAATCCTCCAAGACCTCATCCTTCCTGGACAACTCAAATATGATACAACCTTCATTCTGCGCAGCTAAGAAATTTAGCAGGGAGCCACCTTACTAATTTTGAAGGTACTTCCAATACAGGAACACATCTGTTAGTGGTTTTGACACATTCTCCTTATTTTGACCCTCTGACATTTTCTATGGTACAGCTGATATTGCAGCTACTGTGTGTAACAATTATGGACAATGTTGTGTTTCAGGTAGATCACAAAGAATATGTCAGCTAGTCATAATCAAGTCTTTTCCTCCTAAAAATAAAAGGGTAGTCAACTGACAGACCTGTAACACAGTTTCCCATTTACACAAGCCCATTCTAGAATGGCATTTCCCAGTTGGTACAGTCTAGCTTGGAAATCCTTAACACATTAAGAGCTCTTCCTGCTGCAATTGATGGAGTCATTTGTGTAAAAGTTTGCAGACAAAGGCCACACAACCACTGATGTCAAGGAAAAACAAATATTCAAAAATGTATGGACTGGATTTTTTTACTGGAAAATATAATAAACTCTAAAGTCTTGATCATATGTCAACTGAATATTTGCAACAAAGAAAGTGTTATTAAGACAGTAAAAATGTTTTTTTCTCATTTCTGCTTGAACATTCAGATAACACAGGGCACAGAAAGCCACAGGAGACTAATTTCTGCCTTCTACAATACAGCAAGTACAGTCATAAGTGAAACATGTTAGCTCCCACTCCTTTCCCAAAAATATTCAGTGTCAAAAGCATTTTTTCAGAGGACAAATCACTAAGCTGAAAATGAAAACTTGAGTTAACTGGCAACATCATAGGTCAACTCTACAGATTCACTCCACCCTGCAGCAGCTATTGCCAGGCAAGCAAAAAAACCCAGGAGTGTGCGAGAGGTCAGACATGAGAAATGCAACATATACTTCAGTTCCTACCAGGGAGAAGAATAGATTAAAGCTTTCCATAATTTCTTTAGCAGATAGCATACCTTCTCCAGTCTGTGTAGTATAAATTCTTCCCATAGCTTGTAACACTAAAAGGATACTGAATTCCTTCAACAATCTTTCGTCGACCAAGCTGATTAGGGTTCATGCATTCCAGCCTCTTGGTACCTGGATGCAGTGAAACAATTAAGCCTTTGCAACAGAGCAAGAGAGCTCTCATGGGGGATGAATGGTAAGCGTAAGCATGCAAGCATGAACAGACTAAAACTTTTTGCAAGTCTTTCATTGTGCTGCTCAGCCAAAGCCCTGTCCCTGCCACATCCCTGCATGTGCCAGGGACTGGATGAAGAAGAACTTTGGTGCTGAAGCTACTCAGCACACCACCTAACTTACAGGAACACGGGTGTCTAGTGCAGCCACAGCCACTGCTCACCAGCTGACATTGCTGCTACAGATACCAACATCCTCAGGCTGGTGTGGAAGCTGACACAGAAGGTGTCCTCCATTCTGGAGGGATACTTCAAACATTAACCAGTTCTGCCTCCTCTGGAAGGCATTTTTGCAAAGTTAGTCTGGTGAGCGTGTTCCTAGCATGCTTGCTGGGTTGGGCCGCCAATGCAAGACTGCAGAAAAACCATCAAACTTGTAGATGCAAACAGGGTGCAAAAATGTCTCACTGTAAAGCTGCTACACATGTTGGGGATACTGCTAGTGAATGTAAACACCTGTAGGTTTCTCTTGCATAGTGGGTTTCAAAATTAGGGGAAAAAGTAAAAGAGACAAATGCAAGAACAAGAGAGGAATAGAGAAAAAGAAAATAAAGACAGTCCAGGGAGACATATTTGAAGGTCAGAGAAAGTGTCTTACAGTGATAAAGAGAGCTTGATCGTTTTAGTTAACCAAAAACTTGAAAGGTGACTTGAAGCGTAAAAGCACCTCCATAAGGGGAGATCTCTGGCAGAGTCTACTGGGAGAAAGATGAGAAAGACAGCAAGATGACAAAAAAGACCCAAACCCAAAACATTCAAAAGAGAATTAAAATCACGCCTTTTTTACCTGGCAAGACACTGGCACAAAACTAACCATGGGCTGGTGGCAGAACCTTCTTCTCTTGATCTTTGAATCTAGTATGAATTGCTTTTTCAAGACTTTCTTCAGTCAAATATAAATCACACTTTGCTTAATGTTACAAGTCTTAGAACAACAGTGCCGGGATGACCTTCTGTAGGGCCAGATTACATGAATCGGTATTTTTTCCTGGTCTGAAACTCACAACTTCTAGAAAGCCCTAAGCACTACCTAAAGAGGCAGCCACATATAAGGCACAGACACAAACCTATTGCATTCCTGGAAAGTTTTGTGCTCTGCATTGAAATCTTTCCATATGCACACAATCTCATGTGAATGCTACAGTGGTAGTAACAACAAATTGAGAGATTATTAGAGCCAAAAAGGAAGGCATGCAGTCAAAGACGCAGCCCAAATAGCTATAAACACTAATAGTCTGCGCATAATTTTGGGATTGGACATACTTATTATACTACTATTGGGAAGATTTTAGCACTTCTTTACCTGCATCTACCCAGCATAGCATTGAGGAGTAAGGATCAAACGTCAGTCCGTTCGGTAAACCAAGATCGTCTTTAACAAGAATTCTTCTGTTTGTGCCATCCATGTATGAGGTTTCAATTTTAGGAGCTTCTCTGTTCCAGTCAGTCCAGTACAAATTTCTTAAGAGGAGGTAAAAGGTAAGAATTAAGACAGTGACTGATCTCAAAAGACTGTTGTAATTAAGGAAAATGCTAAGGGCATAGAAGTAAAACACACACCCCCTAAATCATTTAAGAAGGACCATGTTGCACTTTGATATGGCAGTAACAAAAGTATGGTAAAGATGCAACAAATGCTATACTTGCATTAAAAAAAAAAAAAAGAGGAATCACACACATGAGAAGAAATGCTTTCTCTACATTGTTCAGGTTATATGCAAGACACCATGTGAAAAGACCTCTATTTCAACAGTTCCAAGGAGCATTCAAAATGTATGTCCACAGTTCTCACCGCACCTCATGTCTGCTCAAGATAAACAGGAGCATTTGGCATAAGCATGCAAGAGCATTTAGAATAGATTTGTGGGATTAACTCAAAACATTTGTCTTTTCATCCAACACACAATGGAATCACAGTAGTTTATGGTCAGGAAAGAACCCCAGAGATGCTCTGTTATTAATAGCTATTTGTGTGTAGCGTTTTTTCTTCTTGGATGCACTTTTTGTGGCTGAGAATTTACACGGGCCATCAACACAAACACCTTTGTTGTTTACTCCTCACACACACTCACATCCAATCTAGTAGGAGACAGAAGTCCATGCTGCTTGACCTGACCTGAACCCAGAGCCCTACTCCGTCAGTGGGGTTCTGCATGAAAACGACATGTCTCCTCAATCTGATTACACTTGCGACTCATGTTAAACAAAAAAATACATAAAATTAAGCTTTGCACATGTCTCTTGACAGCTTATCCATACCCTCTCATAGGATCCACAACAATTGCTCTGGGGTTCACCAAGCCACTGTCAAAAAGAATGCGACGCTGACGCCCATCCAGCCTTGCCACTTCTATTCTATCCAGCTGAGAGTCAGTCCAGAAGATGTTGCGACCTAGATGATCTACAGCTATCCCTTCAGGGCTTCCCAAGTCTGCAGGAGAACAGAGAAAAACATGCCCAGGCATTATATTTATTCCCAATACACAATGTCACCCTCACAACCATAACTCTCCACTGAAATAACTTTTCTGGTCCAACAAAAGCTTCTTCATGTCGGTGGAAGAGGAATATACATTTTGTCTTATGAAGTTTAAGTAACAGAACTTTCATAAACACACAGAATGACAAATTCTATGAAAAACCAACTCATCACGCATATATAAGCCTTCCTGGGGGGGTGGACACAGAAAAAGTGCTGACAGAGAAATAAACAGTAGACATTATCAGAATCTTATTCTACCCTCTTTAGCAGGCCAAGATCTATAAAGGATTTTATAATCCTTAATATTTCTCCTTCTTTGGTACTGGCATAGGTGGCATCCCTCTGAAAACTGGATTTATGCTAAGTTTAGCCAGTGCGATACTTAAAGATAATCAAGTTCTGAAGCACTAGAGATATTTATATTAGCTAACTGACAGAGTTTAGAACCGGGTCTTTGTTTTTGCAGAACAATCTTTTTTGGAACATGTTTTAGTACTGTATGTGCACAGTTTTTCTTGGACAGTTAGTTGTTCCAAAAGCAACAGGAAATAGCAGATAATGACTTTACTGCTTTAGTATTAGTATTTTCTAATTCAGATAAAGGATGCAGAATAAATATATAGCACTCCAAGGTTCAATTCAGCCACTATGAAAAACTGCTCTATACTCTTCAGGGTTCATATATCCATTGAAAAAGAGGAGGCAGGCTGTGTAGGGTGTAATGAAGCCAATGACACATACACTTTTAGACCAATTTTGCTTCCAAAAGAAAATGAAAGAGTTGTACATGGTCACTTCTAAAAGCAGGTGAAGTGACCCTTCATATCAGTCAGCTGTTCAAAACCCACCCCCACCTTTTAAATAGATATTGACATGACACGTAGATTTGAAAGAATGACAGAATGTGACCTATTAGCCTTTCTCTTATTCTCCAGTTTACTTACAGCCTACTTTACTGACAGCCATTAAATAAACAGTATGTGACAAAATTAACCTTTCTGGAGAAAATGCATTTGGTCTAGAACATGGGGCAGAGCCATCTAAAATTTGCTACTGTGACTTTGCTATGAAAAATAGTTGCACAACAGTTTAAACAGACTCTGCTCTCTCACACAGGTGGATTGCACTTACTACACTTGGACACAACATTTTAGATGCATGTTCATTGCTGAAGAGGCAGAAGAGAACAAATAAGATTTATCTCACTGCATTGGATGCACAGCTCATACATGGGGTGGGGGACCAAGAAAGCAAGTGTGAATCAGTTGTCTCTTTACTCCCACTTTGGCATACTTTAACTTAGCTACATGGACTTCACGTTACTAATTGCATTTCTCCAGTTGCCTCTGTGGAACTAAACCTGTCATCTACAAGATCAAATATTCCTACTTCTTTTCTTTCTAATGGCAGAGGCTGCAGAGATCAGCCTCATTGAGGTCATGGTAGTGGTAATCCCTGGTTTCTGGGATCAGAAGATCACTGACTAAATACTGGTGGAGAAGATGTCAGCCTTTTTTAGTAAACAGAAAGTAGCAGGCAAAAGATCTGCTGTCACTGATTTCCAGGAGCCCCTGTTTCCTGACTAGTTTCTTGCTTCAGCTATATGCCAGGAGGATTAAAGAATGTCTAAAGTAAATGTCTTGCCTATCTGGTTGACCATGAGCCAGAAAAAACTATCCCCCACGGATTTGTCAGGGAATATATGGGAATATATGTTACTATCAGTCTTTTCAGAGTCACAGATGTGTTCCCGCTGTGTTGTCATCAGGCCTGATACAGTCACAAGCTTTGTCCCTGGGGACAGGCTTGCACAGACACGAATGGCTGATAGGACTTAAGCACTTACAATGAAGAGGAAAGCTCTCCTTCCCAACCTGCCTCTACAGCTGCAGAGCTCAGAAAGCCTCCACAGGCTATACAGCTGCAGGAAGAGATGAGAAGTGGATGGGGCTCCACAACAAAAACATGTTTCTGCAAAGCAATGCAACTTAGATCACAAGAGGTTTAACAAACAAATAAGTAGCACATTCCATAAAAATACACGCGAACTGAAGAAAGCAGCTGCAGCTCACAGGAGGAAGAAAAAGATCAAATCAAAACAAAGAATTCTCATGAGTCTTCTGAGGGAGGCATTTTCCTATTTCCTGAAATTTTAAAGTTTCAGTTTTGGCCAGCATAGAAGATATCCATTCAAATCCTGAATTTTCAGCCTTATTTGGTTCTGACTCCTTATTGAAGAGCCTGTTAATATACACAAAGTGCAACACTGCTCAGAGTCTCACTGACATGCTACTTCCACTTCTGGCCTTAAACTTAGTTCATTTAAAGAGAACCAACTTCTTGCCTATCTTAGCAGTGGAAAAGCTGTAAAGGGCTACTGCACAGGGAACAGATCTTTTCTTATTTTATGTTACCCAGATCTTTTGGTTATTGTTTATCCAAATAACACCAACTTGTAACATTACATCTCAGGCAACACTTGGGAAGTATATATTACTAAATTCAAGTCGCTAATGTCATTCTCTAGGAAGGAGCAAGAGGAAGAATTTTGTGCTGTTACCTGTTTTGATGATAGTTGTTGGCTCCCCTCCATGCAAGCTAGCCCTGCTGATCGAAGGGCCACTGATGTCCGTCCAATAAACCATCTTGTCCGTGCAATCGTAAGCAACTCCAATAACAACTTTGTCCTGTTGGTCAACAAGCAAGTTACATCAGCTTCCGCTAAACAGTTCTTTGACAGCAGCACTAGTTAAATTTCAAGCCTGAAAAACCAAAATTCTTGAAGAAAGGTGGGAGATGGGGAGGACAGGAAGAGAAGGTGAATAGGAGACAGTCACTGTAGAATAGCTTGGAAAATGCTTTAAATTATAAGTCCCTTTTAAATAGCAGACACCATTTACCTTATTTCAAAGAAGCATTGTAGGTACTAGTACTGAACAATTGGTCTGACACCTGCATATGTATTTAACTAAAGTTTATGTTACTGTTTTACTGTGTTATTCCTCATGTGCTTTTTCCTCTTGTTCTTTCCCTTCAAGGAGGAATAATGACTTCTATCAAATCTGACTTGTGTTCTGTAGTCATCAGTCCATGGATTATGGTTGTATTTCATGTATTTCAGCAGTGCTACCTACACAGCATCACTTGACTCAAAAACTTCTAGCAAAGCAAGTTTTTAAAATAAAAAATAGCTTAACCAAGTACTCCAACAAATTATTCTGCTGGAAAGAATATGCTCAGGGACAAGGAACATATATATGCAATTTTCTAGACCAAAGGACTAGAGTTTGAGTTTAGAGCTGAAACTCTTTCCTCCAAGCAAATGAAAGAGACTTGCAAGGTAAAACAGTAATTTCAAATGGATTCCCAGGTCCGTCATCTCTGCTTTTTTTTGGTAACTTCCAAGTTCTTACAAAGATGGTCCAAACCCATGCATTAAAACAGATGCATTTATTCATCAGCGTACATTAATATTGCAGGTTACAAAACAATCCGAACACCTCTAAGCTGCTAAATGCTGTCACTTCACAAATACACAACACTGAGACAATACTGTTAGCCAAATCTGAAAGTTTCATTTTAATTAAAAGTTTTAAGGAAGAGTTGCATCTTACCTCTTGGAAGCTGTTTCCTGAAGGTACTTCTAATTAACTGACTTAAACTGGACCAAGTACATAATGAACCAGCTGAGCAGGATTCAGAATCGCATCTATCAGCCTAACTATCCCATTTTACACAGAGTATTTTGCTTTATATTTAGATTGTTGCAGCAGCACTTTAGACAAGAGACAAAAGCTTTATTTTGCTTTTACATCACAGTACCATTTATTGCACTATTTACTGAACTACATCTGTGTAACTTGGCCATTACTTGTTCTACTAAATATTCGCAGTAACGTAAAAAAAGAGGCCAGCATGCTACCTAGCATTGCTATCTATTATAAATACACTACCACTGGAATGGAAACAAAAATCCCAGGCTTCAGGCAAAACAAATGTGATGAAACTGGAAGTGAGAAGAGTTGGCATGTATCAAAGGTGATGGAAAAGATAGGTTCTCAGCATACAGATTCATTTTCAAGGAACAAAAGATTCTCAGGACAGTAGCAAGAACTGTGGGAAAAATATTTACCACCCACTGGGCTTGCACATGGAGAAGGAAGCAAAAACAAAGGGAAAAGATAATCTATATATAGATGTGGCCAAGAAGTGCAGAGACTGAAAAACAACAAGAGATTAAGACTTGGGAAAAAACTTCGAGAGAGCAAGAGGACAAATATGCGCCGCTCCACATACTGTTACTTTTATACCAGACTCAGAAAGCCAATGGAAGTGTGAGTAAAGGAGGGTTTGTATGACAAGCTGTTGGAGGCATGTGAGATCACAAATATTAAATTTTCGTCTCATAAGCTAGTTTTTAAAGGAAATAATTCTTTCTTTGGCTCAGTTCTAGGCTTTTTGACTAGTCAAGTCAGCAATTTTCAGTGGAAAAATGAAAGAGGATACTGAAATTTTAATGAGAAGTAAAAATCGAGTTTGGAACTTAAATTATCAAATTAGATAGACAAGCACTCTCACTTCCATCTTTGCCATAAGTCTTCCAAAACACATGGACGTAGTACAGTAGGTTACTTACTGGAATATGCAAGAGTGCTCTGGCACCATTTTTCTTCATATTATTTCCGTCTAGCGGAACATGTTCAATTTTACCACTCTGGGCAAAGAGTAAGTGCGTTCCTGGTGGCAGAGGTACTGTATCTGGTCGAACAGAGGGCCCAATAACAACAGGAGGAGCAGCTGTGCTCAGACCTTGTTAATAGAGAAGGAAACAGATGGGGGAAAAAATTAGCTTGTACAGCGTAACAAGGCTCCTTGTTATTTCTAGAGATACAATTACAGTCAGACTTGTTAGAAGGAAAGAGCCCTATAAGCAGACACTAATAACTACAATCAGATGCAGAAAGCTTCTGAATTTTTCCCCTTGGCTGACAGAGAAGGAACAATTGACATAATACGTCTTTTCATGTTCAGCTCTGTATTTGTTCTTTCCCTCCAATCTTTAGAAAAACCCATGTCATTTTGCAGCTGAAGTGAGGAAGATGGAAGAAGGAATATCCTTCATTTCCTGAGGCAAGACGATTACCACACATTCAGATTTGCTACAGTTCCCAGAGGGCAAAATCTGTAGGGGTCCCTCACAGCTTGAAGACAGGAAAGAAGTTAGAAAGCCATCTTCTTATTCAGAGGCTGACCACAGTCGTCCAGATGTCCTGGCTGAAGGAAAAGTGTATGCTGAGTTAACAAGGGCTGCAGCATGGAGTGTATCATCACTGGGACGACAAAGATTTGCATTGCTCCAAGTCAATGCTGTAGCTCAGGAGCATGACTAAGCCCCACATTTTGGAGACCGTGCACTTGAGTGGAGAGACAAGCATAAGAAACAAGTGCTTCAGCCACTTACATGGTGGTCGAACTCCTTGGCCACTTCTGGTGCCATCAATCTCATTTCCATCCCTGTCTACACACCAGCAATATCCAGTGCTACCATGGCACTGAGTGGGTAGGTAATTCCCATGCTCATCACACTGGGGAACGAACTGACCAACTCTTATCACCCCTGGGAAGAAAGTGCCTCCACTTCCAAGAGCTCCTTCTCGTTCACGCTGGCATTTGGTCTTTTCCCCTTCTGTGGGAAAAAAAAAAAAAAAGACTGGTGAAAATTTCTGCTTTAACTACTAATTATGTTCAATTAGCAATTTTAATGCATGCTGACCACTCAATGGAAGTATTCTTACTGCTGCAGGAACACAGTACTCTTACAAACCTTGAAGGCACAAGCCTTCAGCTACTTTCAGGGAACAGCCTGCCCTATGTAAATGGACCCATTTGCCTTAAACTCATGTTGTCTTTCACTGTCTAGTTTAAAACAGAACAAACAGTCTCCTGCAGCTCCCTACATTGAAGGACTCTTCAAAAGGACTCTTCCTACATTGAAGGACTCTCCTGCATGGGGCAGGATTCACACTTAGAGTGGCCGTGGGGGGTTGCAGTGTCTGGGGCAGCCGGGGGGGTGCCGCGGGGGCCCACCCGGCGTTCT
>NW_009706262.1:6215-27795 GCF_000703405.1 Apaloderma vittatum | reverse complement strand
CTGCCGGGCAACCCAGTGTGCTTCATGGGGCCAATGTCTGTCCCCTGTTCCCTGCTGCTTCCAGTTACTGCTTCTTCCCCAGTACTCATTTTCAGGCTCTCTAGGCTGGAACCATTAGTTTCATCCTGTTGGCAGTGAGGGCCTGGACCTGAGCCTGATCACACCTCATCTGGTGTGATCTCTTGGGCTTTCCTGTAGGGCTTCTGTGTGTTTTCTGATATGTTGTTTCCTGCAGGATAACGAGCGCTGGGAGACGAATCGCATCAAGTTAGATATTGGGAAGAATTTCCATACTGAAAGGGCTGTCGGCCGTTGGCACAGGCTGCCCAGGGAGGGGGCCGAGTCACCGTCCCTGGAGGGGTTTAAGAGACAGTAGATGTTGCGTTGGGGGACGTGGATTAGTGGGTTGATAGGGCTGGGACAAAGGCTGGACTCGATGACCTTCTAGGTCTCTTCCAGCTGCAACTATTCTGTGATTCTGTGAAAATAGAAGCTGGAAAACGCTGGGCACATTAGCAAGAACATTCTGTCCAACTTGTGAACCCTATGACTACTCATTTGGCAATTATCCATAGGCTTTAAAATGTGACTAATTAGCCAGGCCATACAGTGGATAAAGGGTTTTTTGTAATGCTAAGAGTCGAGTTTCCCTTCAGAGCCACAAGAGAAAACCACAACATGAGGCAGATGCTGAGCTCTCTACAGAACCTAGAAAGCGAAACAACTCATTGCTTTCTTGTATGTTAGGTTTTTGGAGTTCACTTAGGAAGTTTGATACTTTTGGAAGAAAGGAATTGCAGGGACAGAATGTCCAGTGCCTTGTAAAGCATGCAAGTAAAGCTATGAAGAAAACGGGAATATTACTAGGTACACAGAGAAACACATGATGCACAATGGCTACACTACATGCATATATATTACTGCAGAAATTACAGAGGAAAGACTAATTCAGTTCTTTCGGTTTCAATTTTACAAAACCGACTGGACTAAAATATACCTCTTATGGTATTACCTGTAATGCAAGAGGGATTGTCATATGGATCAATACATCCTTCTAGATGCTGAACAACATAATGAAATTAAAAGAATAAAATATAAATAACCTTCACTAGACAAATAAATATGGCTTAATTTTATCTTACACTTAAGACTTCTGAAGGGTTCTCTGCACTGGGAGAGAAAATGTTCTGATTATGGGGGAGTATCTTCTTCCTGTCAATGATTTATACAGATAGTTTGAAATACTGACTATAAACTGCCTGCTAAAGAGGCTTTAATGCTACACTGCCATTTATTCCTTCCTTGTTTTTATATTGCTGTGGAGAGCATTAGCTATGTGTGGCTCAGACTAGACCCAGCCCAGCTGAGGAAAAAGCTAATTCCACGCACCCACAGACTGTTGTTGTGTAAATCACACAAATACAAAAAAAGACGGGTAGTTTTTTTATCATTATTTAAACTAGTTATGCAAGCAAAAGCTTTGGACAAGTTTCATGCACCTGGACACAATTAGAGAAATATAAATGTCTGGTAAACAGCTCACTCCGAACAACTGAAATATTTGGCATCAGCTTTAATGTGGGTGGAGGAGAGCGCTGAATCAACCTACAAAACCAAACCCTGAAGGAAAGCCTCCATTATCTATCTCAAATTTTGCTTGTATGTATTCAGTGCACTATGCAGTACATAGGTAAAAGAAATGTTTACTCTAGTAACTGGATAGTTTTGATACAATTTTTTTTCTAAGCTTTAATTACACACATCACTCATGAGAGAAAACAGGAGGAATAGAGAGTATTGCTAAACTGACCCATCCTGCTTTTGTTCCTTGCAGAATAAAACCTTCATTGCATTCATGTCATCTTTGAGAGACACTATTAGATCCATCTCAGTGGGACATAAAAACCACATGCAGAAGCTGGTTGGTTTTCCTTCTCATCTGAAACTCCCAGAATTAGAGAATACTCGATGGCTTACAATTTTTTAAATCGTAGAATTGACCAGCTTTATGAAAATGAATTAGCAAATATGAATTATACAAAGGAGTGAGTATACACTCCCAGCTAGGACCCAGCTGTTATACATAAAATATATTTGCATTACTGGTAACTTGAAATACCAATGTCTGTTCTAATTTCAAGACAGTGTTCACATTTATATCTGCATATTTTATACAGTAATACTGATGGAATTTTTGAAGAGTACTTATACTGCAATGATCGAGACCAGTCTTGCAAATGGCCTGCTTAGGCAATTAGCAGCAGTAAAGTCAAGAGACTAGCCAGACAACTTAATTTTCAAAATCAGTACTCAGTTTCTAGAAGGCAGAGAATATAATCCATTTTTTCTAAAAAATCCCATCAATACTGATTTTTCAGCTGCATAAAAAGATGCCAAATAGCCTATTGCCACTTACTTTCAGAAAGAGCTGGACAGGACCAGCTCACTAAAATCAACAAGTAGATTCACATGGTCAAATGGAAAGTTACACTTCTTGGAATCCACTGTGTAGACCAGCCTCTAACGATAAGACTCATCTGGGAAACTATAACCATAAAAAACTATCAGTAGATCCCAGCTATCAGCAAACACCCCTGAGTAGATAAGTGGCCGGCACCTAGCTCAGCGCTGCAGGGATTGTGAGAGGGTAACAAAAAAAGAATTCAGCGTATACCCAGGGAATACCACACAGGTATAGAGAAGTGACGTGGGGCTGGGGAGACGATTTGAGGAATACTGGGTCCAGCTCTGGTATCTGCACTTAAAGAGACAGTGAAAAATTGAACCAGTGTATAGAAAATAGCTCCAGTGTATAGAAAATAGGAGAGAAACTGTTATGCAGAACAGAGATTGAAAGCCTGAAAAAGAATTGATGTTCCATGGACCACAGTACATGCAAGTCAGACTAGATACGTAGAACAGTGCATCCTGAACTCAAGCTAAATGTAAACCCTTCCTCAGAAACACAAATTTGTATTTAATGTTTTAAACATAATTTTTTCAGTTGGTTCATAAAGTTCAAGGGGCAACCTGGAATCTAAAAGTCACTGAAATATATCATGGAACTTGAAAAAACGAAACGGAAATAGCACAGATATGGAAAGAGGGTCAGATGAAAACCATACATGTACACACGTCTCACATAAGGAAAGAAACAAATAGAATGGAGGAGAGAAAAAAAATATAATCAAGCCTTAAGCTATATACAAATATCTAGACTTTTCTGGCCACAAAGGAAAGCTCTTGCAGCAGCACTGCAGAAAATTATTTATGGACTCTTGAAAAAAAAAGAAAAAAAGACAGAGGCTAAGAAAACAGGAGGAGAAACAGAGATATATGGGACTTCTTTTCTTTAATTTTGCAGGAGGGATTGCAGTCTGATACACTAAACCAAATCCAACTAGTGCTGTGAAAGCATTCAAAAATTTTTAAAGATCTGACATAACTACTCAAACAGGTTTTCATTCAGAAGCTAAAAGACAGAAGTGATTTAAAACTGTGCCCAGAATCAGCATGTAGTCAGAGTGCTTTTTAATTTCCTACATGGATCACTTTACTCCCCAAATATCACAAGGAGTTGTACTGACATTTTTAATTGCCGTTCTCAGACGCTGGGGGAAAAAAAAAAAAAAAAGAAAAAAAGAGGAGGAAGAAGCCCAAAACAAAACTACACATTTCCTTTTGTTCCCTCATTTCCCTTCGTAATCCTTCACTTAGAGCATTGCCCTGTTAAGTGCATTTCTCGTGTGAAACAGGTTGTGTACAGAGGACCAGCAAATGGCTCTGAACAGTCAGACCCCCAGTTCCAAGAATCTAGATTTGTTTCTGTTTAGTAAACAGTGTCTGGGGTCTGCAGGGGTAGAAACACTGAGACATCTGTTTTTTGAAATGGAAAAATGAAGCGTGAGGAAATAATGAAGTACAGACTTTCCTAATAGCTGTGAGCAGTGGGACATTCCAGCATCATTAACTCTTTCATTAACCTGCTGGTTCACTCCTACAGACGTTCTCTTGTGTGCAACTCAAAGCCATTTTATTTGTTGGCCTACTTGTTTCAAAAGTTTGCTGTTCAGCAGTTGTAAGATTCAACGGGAGGTTTCATACAATAATAAAGACACCAAACAAGCAAACAATTGTACGCACAGATTGGAAAAGGAGGCAGCTAAAACCACTGACTATTGAGCTTAATGAAACTTGCCATGCTATTATCAACCAGGAAAGACTTCGGTGACTTGTCTGAGGCTAATTAAATCAAAACCCTGGTGAGTAAAAAGGGGAAGAAAGAGTCTCTAATTACAGCTGAATACAATACAGCCTCATCTGGCATCTTGATTCTGAAGCAACTTACTTTAAAAATCGGGTACTAAAGTAAACCAAGCTGCTTTTGCTAGGCTTCAGAAAGTATATTTTTATTCTATCTCCTGGCACTAGATTAACTGTTGGATATATTCCTTTTAAAAGTACTAAAGCTTTAGCAACAGATGACATCCCAAGGGCAGCTATTGTTCTATTAACTCTCTAAGAAGGGAGGAGCAGCAAAGTTTGTTATTAACACTGCCATTGCTGCAAACACTGCTGCTTCTGCAGGCGAGCGGAGCAATACAGACACTCTGTGCTTCAATCAGGATTCAGCAAAAGTGGGACTTCTTACCCACACAAGGTTTTTTTTCTGCTCAGAGCATTTCATGAGCAACTGACATTCATGAGCAACTGACAGAAGTGTTTCTAAAGCAGATCTTCTATTGGCAGTACAAAACAGTGTTAAAAATCGGAAAGGAATATATGAAGTCAAACAAAACCTGGCAGATCCTCACCCACTAAAACAGTAGATACAACAAAACTCGTGACATGGAAAGATCCCTATTCAAGATACAATTGTGTTGAGTGTGGAAAGTCAAGAAGCATATAGGATAAGCAGCAAAAAACTGCATAAAGCTACTACTGTGCTTAACAGTTCAGTAGACACACTAACTACTGCAAGTGAAAAGGTGCTGTATGTAACAAAAAAACCCAAAGCACCGAAGTATGCTATGACATATACTCAGAAGAAACTAATCGTGTTCTAGTAATAAAGTTAATCGGTTGAATGCAAGTTATCAGTCTACCAAACCACCTATTTCCAGCTGCAAAGGGGATGCCAGACATGAAAGCAGTATTTCTGTCTCTACAATTCTGCCTGAAGAACTGAAAGCTTTAAGGTTTGACTTTGCTTCAAGTTACTCACATCAGCTTTCTCCTCTAGGAGGAATAATCCTGTTTATATCAGCTGGTTGGTGAGCTAAATATTTTGACACAGGTCAGAAACACTAGGTAGTTCTGCAATGATTTGGCATTAAATTGAAAATACACATGAGCATTCATGCATGAAAAGTTAGTTAAAAATAATACTGAAAAAGCAGCAAAAACTAGAGCTTTAGAATTAAACACTCCTACAATTTGCCTATGATAGAAAAGTCTACAAGCACTGGGAGATTTCACACAGCACCTGCTGTAGCGCACATGAGGAAAAGTCAGGCAAATATGATCTAAAACCAGAAACAACCTTATAATTTTTTATGCCTTTCCTATAAACGATCCTTTGCCTTTTTGTTTTAGAACATGAGCATCCAATTGTGCAAAATCAGAAAAACACTGCTTCAACAATGCATCAGGTAGTAATACTGTGCCATGCAAACAAACACTTTTAAGCCAGCACAACCACTATTTTAAGCCAGCCTAACCACTATTTAAAAAAACCCTAAATTTTGAAAGTATCAAATACTTTGGACGTCATTAAGAACACAGTGCAGAAGCTGAATTATGACGAGGGCCTTCCTCCGCAGCCATACTGCTGCTTGCTTTCTTTCCCTTTGGCCCTACATCTTTCTGGTTCCTGACCGCACAGTTTGAGTTTCACTCTGAGATGCAACATCTTTTGCACAAAAGCAAGAAACCTAGAAGCAGAAGAATTGGGTTTGAATATACTCAGAATTTAGGCTTAATTTCTTGGATGAAAACATTCACTGTTCCGCAAAAGCTGTGTCCTTCTGGACCCTCGCTAGCTATTTGTGGTAGGTAGGCATTTAGATCCCACTGAAGCACAGGTACTTTGGTTTCATCCTTCACTGTGCTCCTGTAATTGTTGCATTTTATTTACATTGCCAACAGTTCCAGATGTTTTATGGTAAGTGACTACTGTGCATGCAAACTAAATCAATCTATGGTCAAACCTTTACATAAGGCAACTCCAAAAGACAGTATCCGCTTGGGGCTGAGAACTGCTGAGCACTGAACAAACAAAATATAAAATGGGACATTAAACAGGATATAATGGAAAAGTGATAATAGCCAAGATAAAGATTTGACACAAGCTTGGTGAATTTCAAAACTTCAAAGACTTGGGAAAGAATAGAGACCCCAGTAAGACAATATGTAATCTGCTCCAGAGAGGAGCCAAATTCACATATAATCTCCAATTCACAAATTACACATCTGATTCATCTTTCAAGAACTAAAATTTTACCTCCTAACACACACCGGAAACCATCCCCACGATAACCTGCCTTACACTGGCAGCTGAAGGACCCAGGAGTGTTGTAGCAGAAAGCATCTGGATGACAGTGGCCTTGCTGACATTCATCTACATCTGTAAAAGAAAAGATCAATCTCAGGTAACTGTTCCTCCTGATGGACAAATCAGAGCAATGAATTAAAGTGCAAACTTGCCCTATTACTTTCAGGCTGTTGTTTTAGTATATCTGATTAGAATTTTAGACATGTGGAAGAATATCTGTACAGAAATGCAAAGGAAAAAAAAAGCATTGGTTCTCAGCAAATGCCTGCACTCTGCTATTCCGACAGGTAACTAGCACTGTTAACTTGCGCAGTATTTTAGAAATACATGCCCATGTTTCTCAAGGAAAGGTCTTAACACACAAGAGAAGTAGGATTTTGCTAGCAAGATTTCCAGCATGCAGTTAGATAATGCTGCTCCCTCACTGCACTCCAAGAGACATGAAACAGAATAAAAACTTTTTACAGTCTGAGCATCATCTGTCACCACCTTAGTAATAGAAACTAGTACAGCATAAAAAACAAACCCATGGAGCGCAAACAGTTCCAAGCTAGTGAAGATCTAGCCTGACAACTGCAACCACTGCAGTTTTTGCATGTACCTCATCTTGGACCTTTTGTAGCTCAACTATTGAGAGTCAATTCAAAAGTGAGAGGAGGAAAGGACAAAAGTTTAACGTAATACCTGCCCAAGGGATTCAAACTACAAGACTTCCTACTTTAAATCACAGGTAACTATAGACATTGCAATCACTGGCCCAATTGTGCAACAGAGTATAAAAACCCCACAACAAATGGTGTTACCCACCCTCACAGGCACGCCCATCTCCAGAGAAGCCAGGGAGGCATGTGCAGATGTAGGCAGACCCACCGGTGTACACACACTGAGCACGCTGAGGAATGTCACAATTGTGTGTGCCTGTCTGGCAATGGTTTACCTCATATTCAACAGCTGCAGGTTAGGTATACAAGAGAGAAGATGAAAATTTGAATTATTCTTCACAAAGTCTGAAGCTCATAATTACATTTATCAGGAGAGAAGAGCTGCGAAAGCATACAGAAGAGAAAGGGAACAAGGAAACAGGTTTTTAGGTTGCGGGTTGGGATTTTTTTTGCCAAGATCTCTCCTTTCATAGGTGTTAAATCTTCTGAATGTTTTTACAAGGAATTGATTGTCCTCAGGACCTCATAAATGTTTGTTAATATAGAAGAGTGCAGGAAAGCTACCACAGTGAGAGATCTTAATATCCATGACAGTTTCATTTATAAAAAGGAGTCCTGGATGAAGAAATGTAAGGCATCTCACAGAGGTACCTCACATGTTAGCTAAGCGGCCAGTTCACTGCACTGGGAATTATGAGATAGCCTGCTACGCTAACCCAGTACTGACCCAGGCTGTCATCACTTGGCAACAGACAGGAGCTGTGACTCACTCAACAGAAGGTAAACATATTTGTCAACTATTGGAGAGATTTTTGACCAACTGTGGAAGCTGGGATCAGTCCTGCAGCTTTTTGTAGCTTCCTCATTGTTGACAGCAATGACTCTGAAGGCATCCCACTGCTTTACACACAAATTATTTCAGGTAGTCACTGGAGCCCAGCATTCACTTACCTGTTATGTCAAAAGAGAGGAAAGGATACCACGGTATTTGAAGTAGGAAGGTGGAAAAAACACTACAAAAATTTGAGGGCCAAAAATATATGACTTTGCAGTGTGTACATCTAGGAGAAGACTTCCAGCTGCTGTAGCCGAGATCCACTGAGGCTGTCTTTACACAGTTCTTACAAGGAGTTGACAAGAGGCCAAGACTAAACTCTACAATACCCCTTTCATCACAGCACACAGATGGAAGCTAGCACAGTATTGGCATCAGAGCCAGACCTGAAAACAGTTTTTTTTTCCATTTCTCTGGAGGAGACTGCATCATTGTTCAAATCATTTATATGTGGTTTATGAAGTAAATCATAGATTACAAAATAGTCAGAGTGGAATTATAAATGCATAAAATTCGGAATTAGACCTCAATGGGAGTCCCCAAGTCTTCCTACTCCTCAGCCTATAAATGGGAGAACAGGCTTTATTTACAACTCTCTTCTAGAGCTATGCAGCAAGTCACACAACTGGCGTGAAAAAAGCTGCAGTTCCAGAAAAGCTGAATCATTGATATTTGCATATAAATGACAATTTAAAAAAAATCAGCTTAATGTTCTCAAGGGTAAAGCATATTTTTTCTTCCTATATGGAAAATTCACTTTCAATACAGAACCCACATGGTCACCTTGCAATCCTGCCAGCTATCAAATGGAATTTCTACAACTTCAGTGAAAAACAGAGCAAACAGGAAAAAAAAATATCCCTTGCTAAGACAAGGTTAGTCTAGGAAGTACAGATTAACTCAGGCTTCTTCCAGGAAAAAAAGTTTTTAAATTAAATAAAAATTACTAAGTGGATGACAGCTACTGAATTTGAAGTTTTAATGTTCACTATCAAACTAGCTAGATTTCCTCCAGGTCTCAAAGATTTTAACAGTGAAATGATCTGTAGTTATTACTCCTTTTCAGCACAATTAACTATCACTTCAGAATAAGTCTGCAATAGCCAACACACACCAGTTTAGAACTGTGCAATACCTTAAATGAATCTGCAACTAAAATCTAATGTTAAATCTAATTCTGGATTAGATAAAAGAAAGAAACAAAACCCCAAAAAGCAGAAGTGTAGCACTACAAAAAAATGCAGAAAACCCCCTACTTCATCTTGAAAGCAAGATGCTATGAAATATCAACAAATTGATAACCGTTCGCGTAAATTTTTCTTCTTTTACAAATTGTAATTTTACTTCCATGTGAAATCTACAGCTAAATGATGGTCCAGAAGGACAGAGGCATTCAGTAATCTTTTCCACTTTCTATTCAGAATCATTCTGAATAGGGAAAGTACTTTAGGCACCTTCTTTGGTTACCTATTGGATTGAAATCACTAATTGCAGCATGAACTCCCAAATTCAACTCGTGTTAGAAGTCAGTGCAGATCCCTGAAGCTCTGTTTTCTGTCTCTCTGAGAGTGAATCACAGCCCAAAGGCTGGCGGGCAGTGCTTTTAAGAAAGCACTTTTTAACTTTTCAGAAAAGTGAAACTCACCAACACAAGTCCGCCCATCTGCTGCAAACTGGTATCCTTCAACACACTCACAGCGATAGGTTCCTGGCTGGTTATTGCAGACTGCATTGCTGCCACAAAGAGCTGGTTGCTCTGAACATTCATCCACATCTACAATATTATAAGGATTCTGGTTATTACAAAGATGCATTTAACACTGAAGCCAGAAAAACAAACTGTGCAAATGCTGAATAATATGCAAGCACATTTAAACCACATATCGGACAGAAAATATCTCTAAAGAGATGTTACTAACCTGAAAATAAGTTTTCAGGGAACTCTCAGCTAATCTGCATCAAAAAGATCCTGAAGGGATTCTATGAGAGAGTAATAAGGGGAAGGGATACAACAACAGAGAGGAAGGAGGAACCACAGAGAAAGAAAATGCAGCCTCCAAGGGCATCAGAGGCAGTGATAACTTCTGGGGGAGCAACAACTTTAGGACAGATTTCCCCTTTCATTATCCATACGTATCTCTAATCCACTGCTGCCCAACTCAGAGCACCAGAGGACTGAGAGGTACAGTGTGATGCTGCTGTTCTCATTTGCAAGTTGTTTTAACAGTTGGAGTTGTGGGGGAAGGCTGTGTTTTTTCTTTAAAAACCAAACAACCCCATAACTCAGTTAACTAACAGGAATAATACATATTTCATTAAAACACATTTTCATCTCTTGAAACCAAGTATTTGTGCTGTGATTTGATAATAAAACGCCAAATACATTAAGAATACAGAACTGGACAGAGTTGAGAAGTAAAAGTCTGCTTGAAAAGAAAGGATTTTCAAAGCAGATCCTGAAAAAGACAATTTAAATGGGTTCCACACACCTGTGCTCTCTACACATGTGCATATGCCATTCTTCATCTCCTTCAAGAACTTTATACTTAGTTGACTCATCACAGTAAATTTCTCACAGCTTTCTCTTTATGAAAAGATAGACTGAGTAGGAAAGATGCTTTGCAAGCTAGCAAAACATACCCAAGTTTGACCATTTGAAAAAGTCAAACTTCCTTACTTGGATCACTGAGATATGTCAGCTACCTCAGCTTCCCTCTAATCTTTCTTTCCCCAAACCAGGCTTTCAGGACAGTTCCTTCTGCTGGGATGGCTAGTCCTGAGGGTCAGTACATTCCAGGCAGAACAAATTCTACTTTAGCTATCAATATGCAATGAAAATTTTCTGATACCATAACAAACGCTTCCATCTCCACGGAAGCCAATTGAACATTCACAGAAGAAACGATTCCCAGTTCCTGGACGACATATCGCATTGGTGTCACAATTATGGGTACCGGTGTAGCAAGGATTCCGGTTAATATCAGCAGAACCATCTGACAAGAAAGAGAGACTGTATTTAGCCATGATGACTCTATTCAACTAAGAGCAGTCATCTAAGACCCAAAAGGAGATGGCTTATAGCGCACACAAAACAAGGAAAGAAAATATTTTTTGCTCCAGAAAGAAAAGGACTTGCAGGCGATATGCAGGACACGAATCTCAGACATGGCAATAGTGCCTATACTCCTTGTTACTTGTGCAAAGGACTGCTGAGTTAAAGAGAAGACACAAAAACCTCTCTAAAGAGCAAGACTGATGTGCATCTTCCAGCCACGGATAGTAGACCCAAAATGCGATTCTTAACATTTTGGTTTTTTCATTTTAATTAGTAGAACTCCATCTTTGTAACAAACAAAAGCAAGCACAATCTTTTCTTGTACTCATCTGGTATACATTTTCAAATTGCTCCTTTTCTTTTTTCTGATTTTAGTGTAAACAGACAAACTTGGACAACTCATCCAAGAAAATACACTTCATAGGCTGCCTATCTTCCAAAGATAAAATGCTGTGTTTCAGGATAAATTATAGAAACTGGCTGTTTCAATGGCAAATCTTGCTCCCCTCTTTTATCCTTTGCTCTCACAATATCAAATAAAAAAAAATAATTGAGGAACTATAAATTAGGTAAAGATAAATGACACACTCCACGTATCTGAGCAGCAATAGATTCAAGCTGGTGTGCTGAGAGTATTTCAAGGAATTAGACACAAACTCCACTGAATTTCAAGACGACACAATCACTTAAATATTCTTCCTCAAGTGAAAATACAAACTTTCAACAGTCCCATTTCTCTTCTTAATCGACAGACTCAGACTTCTACTGACTTGATGCAACAAATCAATAACGCCTTAATTTAAACCAGCTACAGCAGGCTAAAAAAAGCCGGCTCTTAATTACTCACAAAATTCATACATACCACTGATTGGACCAATGGAATTACTTGTAGCGTATCGCAGAATCTGCTCATCTCGGTTATAGAGGACAAACACACTGTCCACTGAGAGCTGCTGAGTAGCAGAAGCAGCATGGTGAGAGTCATCATGAATGCATTCATCAAACGAGATGGTCTGTCGCCACTGATAAGCGCCTGTGTACGTGGAAGCCACCCCATCCCTTTCTGGCTCTGTCACTGTGTACTCCCTGGTGGAGGATGAAGTGATCACTGCAACAAGGCAACAAACACACTGATCAGAAAAGAGCACAAAAATACTTGGGGCAAATGCTGTCTCTAGATCTGAGATACAGCCTGAGTACTGTAAATAAAAATTCCAAAAGCAAGAAGCTATCAAAGTGGACATATTTCCATGCAAAGGAATAAGCACTCAACTAGGCTTACTCTGTTCTCACTTACCACAGCCTTGAGGAATCAGGCATATAATTCATCCTGACATATTTTAAAAGATTAACTTTACTTTATGAATTACCAGGTAAAGAAAGGAAAATTCAACTCCAGAAACTCACATGTTTCTTTAGATGATGGATCTACAAGCCAGGAAGTACAAGAACCACCTCAACAGCACCAAACTACACCCACATTTAGTTGTCATCTACTGATCTTGGATCTTGACAGAGTCCTGAAGAAGATGCGTGTCTGAGAGCTCTTGTATGCTTCATGACAGTTTTCTATATTGTGAAAAACTGTGACCAAAACTCTTCAAAGCAGATCTGGGTTTGTGAATCCTTCCACCAACAGAAAGCTCCTCAGAACTCCACTACTCTTCATTTGGACACCAGAACACACCTGTATCAATCCACTTGCAACAGCTGGCAAAATCTGGATTTCTGCTAAGTAACGGTCTATTCGATATGCCATAGGACAGTAGAAGAATAACCGTCTGAGTACTAGTAAATCAAATCCAGCCTGAAGGATACCTCCTCCCAGCCCCTGACCTTTTCTCCATGGGGAGCACTTCAGCCAAGTCAGCAGGCATTTCACAGAGCATACACTGCCCAAAAAAATCTCTTCCAAAACTCTGAAGCTGTTCAGCACAAAGCAGAAATTTCTTGCTGCCTCCAGCTCCTCCTCCTCACAGTCCATAATGACCAGCAAAGCAGCAGGAGGCGTTAATCACTGACTACCAAAGCCAGACATTAGTGGATATAATGCAACTACACTATCTTCAGCTACCCCCAGCAATGAAAGTGTGCCCATGGAGCGAAGTGTGCTCTCTCCAGTATTCATGTGCACCTGGGAGAGCTGCAGGCTGCTTTCTCTACTGCTTTTTGGCAGCTGGGCTGCCTGGCCAGCAGCAACACTCCAATCTCACTTTGGTTTGGCTGTGTTGAAACACTCATAATTTTATCCAGGAAGAGTAGAGCAAAAGAAGGGAGATTCCCCTATAAATCATGAAACAAAAAATGGCTCTCTTACCAAGACCCTGAGAGGGAGAGGAGAGAAGTACTGAAGAGACAATGGAGGAAACTGGTAACAGAACTAAGAGGCTCCTAATTTTCTGGTCAACTGCTCAAATTCACCTCAAATACTGACAAATGCTTGGTACTAACACAAGGCACAGTCATTGCAATGACGTGTCATCACATGACATATACTGGTAAATTAACTGGTTTGCACAGTCTCACCAGACAAGACCAAAGGCCACTTGATGATATAACCCCAAAGGTGTACACCAGTACAGCTGCTGCTGAAGAGCTGGGGACCCTACAAAAAGTTTTCCAACTTGTACAACTGCCATCAGCAGTGTAAAAATAAGGCCAACGAAAAGGAAAGTTGAAAGTATTTCGCAAACATCAGTTCAAAGAAAGTTAAACTCACACTTTTTTTTTTTTAAAAAAAAAAAAAAAGATTAGAAATACTCGCATTGTCCCACTCAAAATCCATCTTCTTTTGGGCCCTGTTCCTAAGAGGCAAAAAGCAGCTGTCTAGAAATCAAAGGGTCCTCAGTACTATCACTAAGGGAGTAAAACAGCATTTTTCAGATTGTCTTACTCTCTCCTCTGAGAACTGTGCACTTATGATTTCCTTCTTCGGAAACCTTACCAGAACTAGAAGTGTGGTAGAGTTCAGTGTATGGTTCTATTTGGACTGATGCACCAGATGGAATCTCAGGGATTCTGCCTTCCATTTCTGTGCTGATGGTAAGATGACCATGCTCATCAATTCCACTGAATTTCTGCTTTATAACCAGCTTCTCATTGTTGCCAAGAAAAGTTACTTCAGTTTGTCGTGTAAACTCGCCACCTAAGGAAACAGCATTAGTTAAACCTCACGTTTCCGAATCCTTCTATACAAAGTATGGCTTCCAGTAGATAAAAATATAAATTACTATCTTCTGCAAGCTTTGATGCAGCATATTGCTAAATGTTTTGAGTTTCCATTAAAATAATTTTCAGAGGTATTACTGATAATATCCTTGGATAATGCAAGGAAACTATCTTTCTTTAAGCACTGAACATGCTAAATTGCAAGTAAGCCTGAAGAAGCAGAGGGGTTTTGATACAATTTTTTTAAAAAAGTTCCAATAAAGTTAATAGTAAGCCTTATCCTACCAGTTAAAATAGCAAAGGAGTTGTACATTTCAGAGAAGAACTTCACTAGGAATACAGTGAGTTTAAAAAAAAAAATAAAAAAATAATCCAGTACATCTGTTTTCAAATCAAAACCAAGTGAAATGTATGTTGTAAATTCCAGAACTTCAAATGCACCAAATTCAACAGAATCCCCAAACAAAAAGTTATGTTCAACTAATTCATAGCACAGGGCTGTAAAGGTTAACTTTCTAAAAAGAAACACATGTTCTTCTTGAATAGACTGGATCTACCGCTTGAATTCATGTGCAACCAGATCTGGCCTCTAACTCATGAAAAGCTTTAACTGTGAACTGGGGTTTCCCTCAAACAAATTAACAGAACCGTTTGCTTCTCACGTAGGAATTGCTTCTGTTAAGAATTTCAGACCTTCATGAGGTCAGATTTTCAATTCTCTTTTGCTACATTGGTACAATCGGGCAATTAACACATTAGATTTCTTTTTCAGCATCTCTGTACATTCCAGCACCAAAAATCAAATCCTTTTTAATAATCTCTTTCTTGCATAGGAACTGGCCAAGCCACTCTTCCTTCTAACAAACTTACATACTTGTGCACAGAGGTAAATTAAAAAGTCCAATATCTATATACTGTAAACAAGAAAAATGGCAAGAAGTTTGATTACAAAGCAATCCATTTGCAGCTTTGAATAAACATGTTTTCAACCTACATTGCTCCTAAATACTCGTTTCTTTTCTCCCAATACAAAGCACAGCACAAGTTTCAAACATTATTTTAATTTGGAAGTTACCAGTAATGCTGAATCCATTTTTATATCCTTGCTGTTCCACAGCAAACATCCATCCTATGACACCTCCAATAGAGGCAAGAGGCAGTAAAGAATACCCCAGAGTTTCTGGGATTTTGCTGATGGCAGTGTAGGCTCGCCCTTGGTTCATCACTACATAGGAGTGGAGATCGGTGTTTTCAAACACAACTGGAACAGGGTTATTTCCTACAAATATTCTTCCTTTGACCTTCCCGTTGACTCTCTGAGGAGAACCTGGCAAATCAATACAATGCATCAGAACAAAATGACATCTCTCACATGCTCTCTAAGGAATGCGTTCAGAGTATTCAATACATTCAAAGATATTAGTGTGGAAATAAATGGCAAACAGCTGCTCACAGAATTCAGCTAACAGGGAACTGCCTACAAACAGTGTGTTAATTTGCTTATGCACATACATACATACAGAGTGTGTTGCCATTATACAGATGACTAAGTGGCCAAAATTGCCTGAAAAGATGCCCTTTATCCTAGTTAGTAATTTTGACTGCGAGGATAAGCCCATAAACAGACTAAGTTGTTAGAGTTCCCCTGACAGTAAGCAGCATACGGAAACTTCTTTTAAGGATCGCACTGCATATCAATACCTACTGAACACAAATTTGTTCATTCCCTACGAGAAGACTAACATCATTAGGTGTTAGATTAATTGACCTATTATTCTAACCTATTTTATTTATTGATTCAAAACTATTAACTGTTTTAAGACTGTCTGTGTTTTACAGAAGTAGCTGCTCTAGATTGCTGGTTTTCTTCTTTATAGGATTTCCTACATGCAGATTCAAATTCCATTATCATCAGATCCTTGTTTTCTTTCTCTGTAAACTTCAATTCTATGACCTGAAAGCTAAGTAGTAGGTTTGGCTTTCCTGCCTCATAAAACACAAAGTCAGCTATTTTAGTTGTTGAAATGCATCTATACCCTGAGTCAAGTCACTATAAGGATTACAAGTGTATACATAAGAAATTCCTTTATGGATTTTACACAGGAACAAAGTTTAAATGGGTATCTAAAGAAAATCTGGCAGATTAGCCCTTTAGTAAAAAGCTTAAAGAGTCAGACAAAGAGGAGCCATGCTCTTTAGTGTGATGATCAAAGTTAATTTGTTCATCCCTCTGAACTGCCCATTTCTGCACTAGGGACTAAATCAGATTATAACACATTGGAACTTCATGACTAATGGTAGCAATAAACATTGGATATTACATTATCTATTAAACGATGTCAGTTATGTAAGAGTTTATTTTTTCTAGAAAGTCCTGTTAAAATATATAATGCATATAATTGGCCGCTTGAAATAATTTGCTTCATTCAAAAAACCCCACACCATTTTAGAAATTACAGCTCACTTCTTAAAATACTTTTCAATACATATCAGGCATAAGTCTTTCAAGAAGTGTTTAACTATGTCTTTTTTAGTATTGAAAACTAGTAGTCTCATTCAAGAATGCCATGTGCAATTACTGGTATGTACCCAATTTTTTAAAAAGTTACCTTCTGCTACACATTGTCTGCCATTTCCTTTGTAGCCAGCAATACAACTGCAACAAAATCCATTGGGATAATCTGTGCAAATGGCATGAACAGAGCACTGGTGGCGATTGTTTGCGCAGGTCTGTTGGACATCTGTGTGGTAGCGAAACACTGTAGAAAATAAGACCAGACACTAATATCTCATGTAATCACTATGGTATTCACATATCCCTGGTATAGTTTACAAATCTCTCTAGACTAAGTGATTATTTTTCGTTATTTTCTCTTTAAGGAAAACAAACAATTGCAATTGGTTTTTGTTAACCTTAAAGTATGAAAGGAACAGTCGACTTCACAGAAAACACTGCGCTTCAGATGTCAGAAAACTGTTTAATTCTATTGACTTCAGCAGACCTGTATTAATACCAGTCAGTTAAAGTGTCTTGGCAAAACTAAATACACAATATAATTTTAACCTGTCCTTGTTTCCAAAGCAAAAAGAAGCCTTTCCAACCTCAGACTGAAACATATCAGTACAGTACCCAGGACTGTGCACTCACTCATGCACCCTGTAATCCTAATTGTTCTACTCTGTTTTTTCAGAGAGACAGCAATTCTCACCTCTGCTTCAAGAAACAATTAATAACTGGGCAGTTGTTCACACTGTTTTGAATTTTCTACAAACACTTCCTCAGAAGTTAGGATAATCCCACCCTTGTAAAACTTAAGGCCATGAAAACCTTGTCAATCATTTTTACAATAGTTGCTATTCCTGACCTTGTTATAACACCTGTATTCAGCAAAACATCCACGAAAGGAAATAAACCAGGTCTCAGAAGAACTGATAATAAAATCCTTACCAGGAACAGCCACTTAATGAAACTATTAAAGTTAAGATTGTACCTTTAACAGTCCTGGGCAAAAGAGGAAACCAGGTGCAACTAAGAACGCACTAGTTTTAGGAATACGGTTATCCTCGTAGGAAGCTTTCCTTAGGAGAGATTCAGGCTCCACGGCCACACCGCACATGGGTTCTCCTGTGAGTTTGACTGGGGCACTAGCTTACCAGACTGGCAAGATCTGAACTTGGATGTCACCTCAGATTAACTACCTCAACAAACAACACAAACTTAGGAAATTAGTCCAGATTTTCAGATATGAAGGTAGTGAGAAGGAAATAGATTATTCCTTTAGCAGTCCAGTTTCTTGCACACCTCCCTGTTCTTGGCAGACTATCCATCTTAGAAGTACTCAAGCTGTACAGAAGACCTTACCTATACCAGTTTCATCAAACTCTTCCACATCTATCACTTGGGGCTGCTGTGGTGGGAATTGTTGGACCTGGAACTGCCGAGGTGGAGCTTTTGCTGTCGGGAAATCTTGATGACTGTAATAAGACTCAGTCGAAGGTGTTCCTGTTACATCCTGGTATGAAGTCAGCAAGTCTTCTACAGCTAGCTGAGGAACGCTATATGTAACATGGTGCTGATCCTCTTCTGCACTGTCTGTGCTACTGGTGACATACTGCTGTCTTATTTCAGTGGAGCCATAGTCTGATATAAATGGTTTTGAAGTCATCTCCTGGTCTTGTTCACTGGACTCCAAGCTCTCCAAAACGTTGCTGATCTTGGCAGGCACAACACTGTCAGATGAGCTACCAATGTTGAACACCCAGACACCTTGTTTCCCAGCATTGCTGCTTCTATCAAAGAGAAGCATATGCCAAATCAAAATGACCGAGCACCAGCTGCATGGTATTTCTCACCTATGCAAAATGTTATCCTTCACTAAGAAACAGCAAGACAAAACTGGCAAATTATCTTATCTACACGTACAGTTTATTCAGCTATAAAACACCCCCAACACCGGATAGCATTTTTTCTCCACACCCAGAGCTCTCTTCTTGAGAATTTCTAGCCTTCCAGTCTCCAAAGGGATAGGAAGAGAAAGATATTTGGGTTACAAAGATCTTGCTACCACTGACTAGAACCTTGTAATTCATTCCCTTTCCTTCTTCACTTTTTCTTTTGAATAAAGACAGTGAAGGATAGCCTAGGAAGAGTTAAAGACTTAAGTGGTCCTGTATTTAAAAGGGCTTTGTATCCAGCAGCTCCTACCAGTGACAATGGAACTGCGGACTTGTGACAAATCAGACCAAAGTCCTCATATTCCTCAAGAGGGTGGATATTTATTAGTGGCAGGCTTTGTGATTTCTCACGCAGTGGCTAATGGGATTTTATTATTTGTCATTAACTTATGTTACAAATAACAAAAATATGGAATCTGATGGTTTCTTGACGGGTTTAAACCATCCAAAAAATCATACTTGTGCAGGTTTCTAATGCTGTCTTCATCATCAGCAATGATGTTGTAGGATCCTGGCTTCTCCCAGAAGTAGTAGTTTGTAGAGGCTTGACTAAAGCCAACCATGGCAGGAATCTTTCCATCATCATTCTTGGAATATGTACTATAAAACTGCAAACCGTCTTCTGGATAAAGGAAAATAGCATAGGAACTGGAGTCAGAAGAGGCTAAAATGGCCTGAAAAGTGTTTCTCTGTGGAAAAAAAAATAGCATACATTACCTAATAGAAAAATAGCCAACATAAACAACAGAATAACGTTTTTTAAAACACAAAGTAAAAATCAGAATTTCCATCACACATATCATGTACTTCCTAGAAGTCAATATTATGCAAGCTTATGTTTTGCTATGGCATTTTTAGCTTTAGCATGAATAAACATTAAAAAGAAAGCATTATCGAAGGTTAAGTTAAATCTCTTTGGAAATAGCCAGAGATGCTGCCTAAACATAACAATTCCAAGTTCTGTAACACGGATAGAATGCTGTCACCTCCTTAAAATAGAGTGATGTGCTAGACTAAATAGAATTCTCTAAACTGAATATGGAAAGAAGAGTTCAAGTTTCACGTTGTCACAAGTGTCTTTTTCCCATATGAACACTCCTACATACTGTAGGAACCACTGAGACAGTACCTCAGACACCAGTTATTCATTGCTATCAGAGTGTGGAATCATTAACACAAACACAGTGTTTGTGCCTAACTTGGCACATGAAATCAATTTTTGACAAAATAAGATTTGCAAAGCTGTGGTAACGTTCTCAGCTTTATACATTGTGAGCAGGCTTATCAGCTAAGATAACTACGTAAAGTAACATATCTTTGCAGCATAGTACCTAATACGGTTTAAAAAAGGAAATTAGTTTGCAACTAATGAAAGAAATAACTTCTAACTGCTTCTTCATTTAATGTTAGCTACAAAGCACGACCTTTTTGTGAATGTGGTGTCATGTGCCCAAAAGCAATTCACCATTTGAAGTTTCTATTAGTCAATATACCTATCGATGTCAAAATAATTTCAGAGTCTGTTGAAAAAGGCAAGCCAATTGGGTTATATTGCACAGATAGAGGGCAGGATAGCCTACTATTTCAGCTATTAACACTTCACACTTAACATTCAAAGTAACAGTTGTCAGAATACAAAGAAATCAGTGATGTAGATTCAAGCATTTTCTTCTGAATTAATAAAATACTACAAAATAAAAATCAAGTAAAAGTTCTGGAAACTTCTATTTTGCTATACATTCTTAACTGTACACGATTAATTTAAATACAAAGGAATTCAAGTCTTCGAAACCACAGCTTATGGTGTTACACTTCAGCAGAACATGTGCCCAACATGTCTTAAAGCTCACCTTTCCTTCTAAAGCCTGATCTTCTCCTGACGCCTGGTAAGGAGCCACAAGCTTCCATGTAACAATGACAACACTGCTGGGATCAAAAGTAGTCTCAGGAAAACCTCTTTTGATATAGTTTGACGCAAGCTGCAAGACATCTGAGGATGAATCTTCTCTGTAATAAACACTTCCACGTCCATCTGTTGTGTCCAAGTCTGCCATAAAAGGAGCAATAGCTCCAAAACTGACTGGGAATTGACCAAGATATTTTTCTTCACTTGAAGGCTCATTCACTGCAATAATCCCATTAGTGGCAACCTAAGAAAAAGGTGAAAATTGTAAGATAGATACTGTTCACATGGCTGTATTCCACACCCATGTGCCCTAGATCACAGTATTTTCATTACATTTCTAAAACAAATTGGGTAAAAAGTCAGTCTTGTATTTGTAAAGTAGATGAATTTTTTCAAGGTGGTGGTTTTTTTTTTTTTTGTATCCAGTATCAGGAGTCCTGGGATTCCAGCTGTCTAGAACCAGAGGTCTACTTTACAGACAGATCAACATTTTTCCCCTATATAAAGACTTCAGCTATTTAAATTTCAGACTCTTACTGCCTCTTCTAACAAAGCTATACATAATCCCTACATTCTACAAGTTTCCAAGTCTTTCTCAGACCAAGACCTAATGCGACCTCTCTGCAAATCTGTCAAGAATTGTGCAGAGACCTTTCCAGATGACCAAAAGTTCTTCTCGCTTTTAGCTGCTAGACTCCTGACGAGCAATTTTAGAACTGCATGACTGGAGACTTAAGAATGCAGTATTTGCAACTGTAACTTTTTCAGTTACCCAGTGAGCTAGATTCTTCTAGTATAAAGCAGAGCAGACTACAGACAAGCTGTATCAAAGTCATAGCATAAGTAAGTCCTGGGAATCTGGACTTACTTCCACCATAAAGGCAGAGGAGGATACTTTAATCTGGGCAGTTTAGAAACCTGCTCATTCCTAAACAAGTCTGATGTC
>NW_009706262.1:0-6184 GCF_000703405.1 Apaloderma vittatum | reverse complement strand
GGGGGGGGGGGGGGGGGGGGGGGGGGGGGGGGTGTAGATGGAGGAAGGAGAAACCGAACAGCTCTGTGCTGTCCCATACACACATGTAAGTCATGACACTGTGTCGTGGCTATGTCATCCCTACGAAAACCTGGTTAAAGAAGTCAGGATGCAAGCGGATCAGCTGAGCTCTCCTCGCTGCTACAGCACTGCCTCAGAAACTGATAGAACTTTCTGAGCAATGAACCAATATACAGATAGATCCCAACCCAAAAACCGCTCCATGCCTAAATACTATAATAGCTTGCGTGAGAATCTTCTGGGAGAATTTACAGATTTCTCTGCCTGGCTAGGATTGCTCCAATTTTCAATTCACTACAACCATCCTCCTAGGAACTTCTTTGTAACTGTGCAAGGCTGACCAGAACAAGCTGCTGCTCATTCTTAAGAAGCACAGTTCCTATACCAGAGGCTACAGAGGCTAGGAGACAGAATTTCCATAGCAGATATAGGGCACCCTGCAACTTCCCTTATAGCTGAGTGCCCTGACACAATCCTATGGAAAATTGGCTCTATTACTTGAAAAAAATATAAGTTTAAAAAGTGTTAACATACATAAGTGAAACTCTTGGTCTGAAAATGCATACATACTGGCTGAGAGATTTAACTGGTCAGTGAGATGATGGCTTGCAGCCAACCAACTCTGACTAAAAATCCATCCATCCATACAAAGAGACGCTAGAGCATGTCCACGTGTGACAGCCAAACTCCCTTGGCCAACCTGAGCAGACCCACAGGCACTGAAGCAAACAAGCCTAGAGGCGTGAGGCACTGAAGAAGCGCATAAATTGCACACACATGGCTTTTTGTCCTGAGTCCTTCTTCCAGATGTGTATGAATCAGACACATACAAATATCTTTACAAGGGTTTGACTATCTGCTAATAGGGCACATCTAAGTACCTGCAGGCGGCCAGGCACTCACCATTCTAGAGCTGCTGCCACACACGCATCTGACTCAGAAAGGGACAGAGGTCCCAAAAGTGGCACCCCAAGCTTTGAAACTAAAACTGCCATCTCCCACTGACTGATCTCACTCAAAGGGATTCTTGAGAGTTCAAGAAGAACAAACTGCTACTTGATCTTTTCCCAAAGTCAAGATGTTCACAACGTTACGCAATCTTTATGAACGCTTTGAAGAGGGTCACAGTGGCCACCGTGACTCAGACTGCAAGGCCATCTAAACCAGTAGCCTGTCCCCAGCCGTACTTGCCAGCTTACAGATTCAGGAGAAGAAGAGAAGGACACGAAGGTACTCCTCTGACCAGCCTCTGACCACATTCAGCTCAAGGGATTCCCTGTGGTTTGACTGTTGATTCATCCTCAGGGGATCTTCATGTATTTGTTAAGTCTTCCCTTCAACACATATAAACTTTATGCATCCACAAAAATCCCTTAAAAAGGAATTGCACAGATCCATGACTCGTACCCCGAAATCTCTCCTACTTTTGTTTGTTTTCAGTCTGGCTCCCAGCTTCTACTGATGGTCCCTAGTTTTTGTGTTTGGACATACACTCCTCTCAGTCACTTCCCCTACGTAATTTCTACTCCAGAATGAAGACCCCTAGACTATTCATGTACTCAGTGTATGAGAGCTGATCCCTGCCTCTGATCATTCTCATTGTCTCGAAATTTTTCTTCCCCTTTTCTACTATATACATTTGGAAACATGGAGGCCAGTACTACATACAGTCTTCAAAGTGCAGAGAAATTGAGGGCTAGGCAAACCATATGTTGGTTACAAAATGCCCTGTAAAATCCAGACCACCATTACTACAGCTACATATAGAGGATTAGAAAAAGTGTAGCATGGAAACTCCTGCTACAAATCACCCCTCCACATATAGCACACACATATACCTTGAAACCTCCTCTGCGCAGAGCATGCGCCCTGCTACAGGCTGCTGGTCAGTCAGATTGGTGTATAACTATATAATGGTTAGCACAAACCATTAGCTAAATTTAGCAAGTAGTCCTCACTGTGTATTAGAATTTACTTTAAAAATGGCCTGACATATGCTGACTCTATGTATCATCTGCACATACTTAATGCCATTTGCTGCTACAGTGAAAAATTGTAAAAAAATTAAGATCATGTAAAAAAAAAAACGGGAATTTGGCTTTACACATGAACAGTGTATCTAAGATATATGTAAGCAGTATAGAATTTACACAAGCATGATGGGAATGCAGATCATGTTAGAAAGGAGGAGAAGTTGAATATTGTAATCATTTTTCTTCTGATCACTTGTGACTTAACAGTGGCCACAGATCCTAAGGTGAACTATGAATTTTGGCAATACGGAACCAAAAAGACAATACAAGTTATCCCAGTCTAGACCCTGTAATTGCAGGCAGACACGCAACAGAGATCTGGTCCGGAAAGGTTCCCAGGACGTCTATAACATCAGTACACTAGAAAATGTATCACATCCCTGTAAACCAAAGGTAAAATTTACCCGAAATATTAGAAGTCACCAATTATACTATATTACTGGAAGACAGTCGGGAAGATGGGGGGCATAACAGCCTGCTTGCTAAGAGATTTTAGCAAGGAGATGTGCTCCACTTTTAAAGCAATAAATTTAGAGTAAAAGTTTTTCCCTTCCTTCTCCTTGCTTACATTTTTTGTACACAAGCACCCCTATTCCCACTCTAAATCCTCTTGTGAGAGATGACTGGTATTTGAAGTACTTTAAACAAATTCCATGCTCTTCATCAGATTTGGTGTGTGCAGACTTTGCGGCTGCACAGTCCCCCATTTATGGCAGAGATTAAAATAACTTTAAGAGAAAATACAATCAGTACTAGTTAATACTACAGAACAAAGTGGAGACCAAAAGAAATGACCTAACATTTGGCCTTCCTCTTTTCACCTATTAGGGGTGAGCTTCTGACTATTAATTTCCTACATTTCTAGAAACTTAAATGCAACAAGCAATTTTATCAAGGAGGTGCAAAAATGCTAATCTCAATTTCATTTGCTTGTAGTTTAGAAAGGAGACACTTCAGCTGTAAATGTTACAGGAATGTTTGGTTGCAAGTACTCTATCACCCAGAAAACCTTTGCAAGCCATTAAACGAAAACAAATGCACAAACTGCTTGCTTTACAAAGAGATTTTCAGTGTGGAGAAAGATCATTCATCATTACCAGAAATATGTTTTTAGTTTTCAGATTTAACAATACACTCATATTGACAAAAACAGCAAATAATGTGATTTAACTTTACCCTACTCCTTGTAAGTTCACATAGATAGGTTAAAGTGTGAACTCCAAAACAGAGAAGTAATTCTCAGTAGGTCCTGGGTTTCATTAAAGTATCATTCGTGTCAAAAGTTAAAGGGGAAACAAACAAACAAACAAAAAAAATAAAGACACCCTTAGTGGGGCGTTGTCTAAAGACCAGTTGGACTGTGCATCTTTCCTTTTAGGGTATAATACTATTTAACTTGACAGAAACTAAAACAGATGTATTTTTAGCATGTTAAACTTCTGGATTACACACATAGTTAACATACATTCATGGTCTGTAGCAGGACAAATCACACACTCTATTACCGGTAACCCTGAAAAACCAAGAAAGGAGAAGGAGGTACAAGTAACTAAATACTTCCACTGAGAGAAAAAAAATGTATCCATGTGCGTAGAAGAAAAATTAAACTTTCAAACTAAGTATTTTTCCTGTTCAGCCACCAGGCATTTTGAGGACTTGAATATTTCTGAGTGAGAGAGTATACAAAAAAATGGATTTATTTGTATAATGAAGTGCCAGTTGACTTAAAGCAGCAAAACTTTCTAATACAAGCATGACCAACTACTAATTTAGGAAGTTGATATAAGTAATGATTGAAAAATTGATCCAAGTTTGCCTTAAACAGCTTTAATTCTTCCCTAAAAGGAAGTGATCTCTAATCCTTTAATTCTTCCACATCAGTGAGCCCTACTGTAAACTGAAAAAGCCTTAATAAAAGGTTGTTATTAAAACAAATAGATCAGTATGAGCTAGTGATAGGATTCAATGTTATAAATCTTGCATAGGAAAACACCATATTGAAGATTACAGTATGTGAAAGCCTGTTCCCACTTGCATGAAATAAAAGTTCTCTCTTCTGTCTATAAAAGAGAAAAACCCAACTTTTTTTGCCAGGGATTTTATGACTAGATGATGCTAAACAATCATTTCTCAGAACTCCTTGCCTTTTTATTAATGTGGAGAGCTCACTTAAACAACTCAGCTTCCCAGTTGTTGGAAAAAATACAGAACTCACATAAATTTTCAACTTTGAATGCAAAGCTTGCAAAAAACCAAGCACAAAATAACTAAGATAAGCTTATCACATTATCCTGATAAACCATACAGAAAGACGTATTTCACCACAACTCAAAACCTGATCCAGGAATTGCTTTACGTATAAAGTATTTCTGCTGATACCACATGTTTACTGTTAACTAACAATACTTTGCTAAACTCTGCTTACCGAATGTCATCATAGAGCTTAATAAGTACTCACTGCCAATATTCAATAAAACGGTGTACTGTGAAGGTGCATTTAAGATTGCTTAACACACTTCCTTAACAGGCGTATTTCTCTTCCCACCCCCATACAGTCTGTACTGCGCTTCTGTCTTGCGGTACCTTTGACAGATTAAAGGCAAGATAAAAGCCTCTGCATGTTGTTAAGACTAATACAGAAACACCATTCATTATTAGAGTCTGCTTACATTAAAATCACCCATCCTTAATTCTGAGTAAGGATGCTGAAGGAGCCCCAAAAAAGTGATTCTGGAATAGCCTCCAGGCAGGTATTCTTCCAGATGAAAACTATCTAGAACAGTTCCTGTTTTATGGGGGCAGGTAACAACATCATTAAAGAAACCTAGTGTTGTTAATCAATTTACTGCTCTTTGAAAACTCTGTCTCCTTTCTGTCACTTATCTGACGCCTTACATGTTATCTTTGCTTCTCAGTGACTAGATACACTTTTTGAAGCACAAATGTGTATTTCTTACTTGGGTTGGCTAATCAGTGATCAAACTTAAGAGTACGGAAGACAAGACAAGGAACTAAGGGTCAAACTGAAGTCTGAACTCCACTTAATACTTGCAAATTTGGTCTTTACTGCTAGCCTCAGTTGACACCCATTTTCCACACAGGCATAAATTGAATTCCTCAGAATTTCAGGTTTCAGATGCAATTTCAGGATTCCTCTAGGCAGGGGTAGTGCAGACAACAAAAAAAGAGCACAACTTAAGTGGAAGCACTAATATGATTCACTGTGATGCAAGTGTGTCAAATCTTCAGTGAATATCCATAAATCAGACACAAATACATGGGAACTATACCAAATCTGAATGACTCCAGTCACTAGACTCAAGTCTAGTTTCCCGTGTCTCCATGTAGATTAGTCCCCGAAGTTACATCTTAGACCTACAGTGCTAAAGTACGTTGGTTTATCTGGACAAGGAGGTGGGTTTTAACCTGATCAGATTAATGCACCAAGTACACTGGGGCCTTCCCCACTCATCATCATGGCTGGGCTTCGCGAACGAAGATATGGGAAGGGCTCTACCCACACCTGCTACAAGTGCGCTGATGGCTAAAAAGGCTGACGCGGGATAGGCACGGGGCCTTCCCTACTAAAAATCTTTCTAAATACGCTAGTTAGCATCTTCAGCTGCCAGCCTAGAAGAGGCTTTGAGGGGAAAGAGAAAATTATGAAACAGCTAGTACTCTTGCAGCGTTCTTAAGACACACTGCCATTTTAAACATTTTGTTTTCTAGCTGCTTTTGGTCAGCTCTGCTCCACACAATCAGTTTTCAATCCCACCTTCATATACGAGACATCGTCCTCCATTAGCTACAAACACACACCCACACCCCTCTGGGATGCAGACACTGGCAGGCGGCGCACACACATCCACACACACCCCAGGCTGCCGGTCACACAGTCACAGACTTAGCTCCGTGACCTTGGCACGCTGCAGCACACAAACTGCAGAGGAGGACGAGCGCATTTCTTAGCTGGACACACGCCCTACGGGCGAGCACGGAAAATGCCTGGCCATGGTGGTCGCTCCCGAAAACGGATTACAGCCTCTTCTCCCTCCTACTGGCCGTTGCATGGCCTACCAGTACAGACTGCA
>NW_009706261.1:17288-33634 GCF_000703405.1 Apaloderma vittatum | reverse complement strand
GTTGAGACAAACATTTCAACACAGTCTCTTATAGGAGGAGGTAGAGAAATCAAAAGTAAAATTAAGCCCAGGAAAAAGAGAGAGGTGGCAGGAAAGTGCCTTTTTGTTCTTATTTCTCATTATCCTACTCAAATTTGATTGGTGATAAATAAAAATAAAATCTTTCCCCAAATAGAGCCTTTTTCCTGTGAGAGTAATTGGTAATTGCACTCTCTCTGTCCTTGTCTAGACGCAGAAGTCTTTTGTTTTCTCTTCCGTGTCCAGTTGAGAAGAGTGACAGAGTGGCTTTGGTGGGCACCTAGGCTTCAGCCAGCGTCAGCCCATCATATCAGTAAATCTGAAGTGCCCTTCATTTATAATAATCTTACTGACATTAAACTTTTTTCAGAGTACTACGCTTTCTATGTCTATTTCATGGTCTAGTTTTTCTCTCCTGTTATTGGAGAGCCTAGTGCACAGCGTTGCTTGTCTTCTGATCAAGCTCCCACCTTTTAACAGTCACTGTCTATTCAGTCCCAAGACTGAACCATGAAAATATGCAGTATTGTTCTGTGCACAATAATGATAACAAGGGCTGGAGTGACATGTTTCTAAAACCAAATAAATAACTCTCAGAAATAGCTATAAAAAACTTTATTATACACAAAAAATTTGGATTTTATTTTTACTTAGAACTGAGGAAAATTACCCCTTTATTATTTTTTCCTGTAGTTGAAAAAAGCAAATACAGAGAGTAGAAGAAATAAACTCCTATGAATATAAATCCCTGAATTAGAAACCCAGAATTCCTGAGTAACGTCAAGCCTTATGCAGTAATATTTTTCTAAAAGAAGAAAGAACAAAAGCCAAAGCAAAACAACAAAACATTCAAGAGTTCTTTTTTTGGGCTCTTAATGTAGTTTGTTAGAGTTTGAGGAGACTGTGACACACATGTGCGGCCCAGAGGAGCCCATGGCCAAGTTATACATAGCATGTCCTTAAGAGCAGCGACCCAGCCTGCCTGGACCTGAACAAGCCCATGATCGCTGACGTGCAGGGCATGTGCCTTTCTCATTTAGCCGTATAGAGACAGCCGTGGCACTTTCAGCTCTTTTTTCTCAGTAAAGGAATCTCAACTCAGTAGATGGCAAAGCATGCAACACAAAATGATCTAAATAATCCCTCCTGGTCATGATCTTTTCCTGATGCTTTTATAATGATCCTTTCATCCAATCAAGCTAAAAAATCAGTCTGTAAGTAGAAATAATGAGGGGAATAACTAACAGTTAACCATTTTCTATCTCTGTGAAGTCTAAACTCTGATGGACTGTGGTAACAGATCTGAGTAACAACAAGCTCTTTTCACTCCAAAACATTGTTATCAATAGAAGTCTATATATTTATTCTGTTTTCTAGTAATATATGTCTTAGAGATAAAATCCACAGAGGTCTTGATGTGTATCTGTTGTTTTATCTATTGCCTCCAGTCTACCCTAAGTCCTTAGTCATATTCGTTAGATTCAATTAGTGACATTCTGCCCTGTGAGAATCTGTCAATATAAAATAGACATAGTTATACACAGAAAATTGTCAAAATAAACACTTTTTAAATAGCATCAGATGACTGAAACCGCAGTGGATTAAGTTCCAAGAGTTCCCATGTACTCTACAGATCATTCTACAAAATTCAAAATAAATACATAACAATAAATAAATGCATGTAATTTAAAAAAAATAAAACCTGTGAAATACATAGAAAATGGAGAAGGAATGTGGCAGGACGTAACAGTTTGATGGGTTTCAGCATTCATTTCCTTTTTAAAATAGACTGTTAATATTTTTGCTAATGTTTATTTATAGCTAGCATTTCTGGATTATTTCAGAATTTTCATCCTTTGCCCTCTCCATGCCTTTCAGTATTTCCACTCTTTTAATTTCATGTGAGCTACATTCAGCACTGCAACTGTCTATCCCAACAGTTTTCAGTCTTTGGTCAATTTTAAAGAGTAAACTTTTATTGTTGTTACTCACTTTTATTCAAAATTCTATTAAGAATTGATGGAATATTTCTACCAGTATCCTGGTTTCTTTCAATCTGCCTATCTGGTTTATTAAAATCATAATGAATTTTAATCTTGTTCTCTGACATACTTACATTTCCTATAGGCAGATTTAATAAACATTTAATAAGCCTTGATTTGGTTATGCAATTTATGTCATTAGCAAATCAGAGTGAGAGGAATTATTCTTGCAGTTGGGCAGGGAACAGCTCAGCAGGGAACAGCTGGGCAGATAACTTTACCTGTGCCATCTTACTCTCTTCTCCAGCAGTAATGGCTCTTTTCATTTGTTTCCCTAGTTTATTGCTTACAAGAATGCAATGTAAGGTAATGTCAAAAGCCTTAGTGACAACAAGACATGATTATTGCTTCTTCTTTACCTACATCATTCGCTATTCTTTCATAAAAGAAATTCAGATTGATTCGACAAGATATCTTCTCCTTGGCAAATTAATCTCTCCTCCTTGTTATCTTCCAAGTGCTTGCAAGTTAATTCTGACTGGTTTAGATTTCTCCTAGGTTTTGAAGATGACTTGTCTATAAATTTGCCTTTCATTTTTAACTCCCTTTATACATATACACATCAAGATTGCATCTTTCCAGTTCAGCAATGCATCCTCCACAAGTTCATAAAGACAGCTGCTAATGTTTCTGAACCTGCTTCAGCCCATACTGAGATCAGGTTCAGAAGGCACAGACAAGTTGAAAACCTGCAATATACCAAAATAAAATCAAACATGATCTATTTCTGTTCCAGGCTGAGCTGTTATTCATTGTTGCTAATGAGTTTGTCTCCAGTGTAAGTAAGCTTTATAAAATAAACATCCTTTCCCCCTTCAGTTTTCCTTACACAATTTAGCGATAGCTGTTCTTTTGCACTGAATAAATGTCTAACACTTTCATTTGGGCCTTCTATTACTACTAATCCAGTCAAGGAACGATTTCTTGTAACCTCCAGATTCTCTTGCTAGCTACAGTTCGTTCTGTATTTCTGTATACCTCCATTCTGATTTTGCTCCTTTCCACCCCTGACGGTCTATGTGAGTGTTCAACGATCTGTGCTTGCCTCTCCTTTATCCATATCCAATGTTTAATGTGAATAAATACTTCATAATTTAACCAAACATCTTCAATATTTTTTCCTAACCTTCCTCACCACTGAAATACTGCACGATTTCTTTGGAAACTGCAACAACTTCTTCTGGATTTACTTCTTTGCTTTTATGAGATCTTCTTTACCACTTATGCATACTTTTAAAAATCTCCTGCGTTTGGAATTTATTATTTGCACATAGACAGAAAGACAGAGAGAAAGTCCTACCCACCTACCCAGCTGAGTCAAGTCTATGCAGTCCTGCTGCTGCAGTAACAGCTTTGGAGCTGCGGCTCCCCAAAGCACTTGGCATCAGCAAATGAAAACAGCTTCAGCCTGCTGAAAACAGCATGTTCGGTTTTGCATTCAGTGTGTAAACTGTAAGCTGGTTTCAACCATATTTTGTTACCCTTTGAAATGTTTCCTCAATAGTAGGTTGCACCATCTGTTGCACTGTTTGCCTGCATGTTTTGCTTGTTAAACTGCTCCCTCAGCAGCACACAAAAGAGGAAAAACAGCAGTGATGTCTTTCAGGAAGATCTCTCTGTCCTCCGCCTACTTCCTCCCACCTCAGTGTTGCACTGCACACAACAGATGCTCCTCTAGTCCTACCTAATGCTTATTTTTTTTAGGACATAAGCCAAAGTCCACTGTAAAGCCTCAAGGGCTTTAAAATCTGGCCATCTTTTCCTTATGAAGCCTATAGGTGTATTTAATGTGCTAAGGACAGAACACCGTACGTGCCAAAACAAAATGTTAAGATGAACCACCTCAAAGTTCACCAGGGAGCATGACTTCTGCCACAGCTAATCCTGAATACTCATTTAGATACGGGAGAATTCCAATGTTGATCAGACGTCAGTAAATTTCCTTTTCTCAGTAAACCTTCAGAGAGGATGATATGTACCCTGTACTAGTTTGTCTCCTGGTTAAATGCTGACTTATTGTCATGACAAGAAGAAAGCTCGGTGTTCTGGTACAGTTAATGAAGCAAGGCTTTTCTTTTCTATCATTTCCACCAGTTGCCCTTCTTCCTTAGTATCTAAGCAGCAGAAAAACCGTATATCAGCTTTTCTTCTTTCCTTCTATCCTACTGTGTTTATTAAACCTTAGAAAATAACTTGCATTGATTTTATGTGAAATATTCTCTGAAATGTGTTGACAAAGCCTTGCACTATACTATATAATCCCAAATTATTTGCTTCGTGAACTGGATGAATGATGGGAGGGAAACCCACTGAATAATGCATTCAAATATGACTGCAGAATGCTCTGAATAAATTATGCAACCCAAAGATATTCAGCCAGATTTACTCTGAATAACATGGCATAGTTTCCTCATGGCTTTAAGCCACTACAGCAACTGGGAGCAGTGAGGACTTGAACTCATTGAATGGGCAATGGTTTTCAGGTTGTATGTTTGCCTTGAAATAGCAAAGCCTCTGTCTCAACTCCTATCAAGAAAAATTCATCCTGCAAGTATACAAATCCTGAATATCCTTTACAGAGTAAAAAACCATTTTTTCTTGTGCTAACTTCCACCTGGGGATCATACCCATCAAATGTGGTCATAGGATTAATGAGATACCTTAATAAACCTAAGTTCTTCCCAGAGCTGCTATCCTAAAAAAGTAATGCCACATCCCTGTTTTTTCTTGAATTCTCAGACAAGAGATTGTCATACAGAGAACCATAAGTATTAACCTGCTACCCAGTCCTGTACAGTAAATCAATTAAAAAATCTCAGCAAGGTCACCATGCTTGAAGATCAATGACAGCATCTAAAATATTTCTTATGGAACAAGACTGCAGAAGAGATGTCCATATATGAGCTAGTCACTCCAGGCTTTCTTTGCAATAATCAGAGAAAAGAAGGCATTTCTAGAGTGAAATTAGTCTTGTTCTGAGTAGACATTTGAAATGAATTGGATTAATTATATTCTAAAATGCCTATTACTTATCATTGGCTGTAAATGGAAACTGATGAAGAGACTAAACATGTGGACACCTAACCGGAGTGAGAAGAAACCCATTCGGAAAGCTGGCTGCACACAGAGGCAGATGCAGACTCCATGGCAGAGGTATGTCTACCTCTGTGGTATGTGCAGGAGCACGTACCACACCAGCTGTTCCTGAACTGCCCTGGGAAATCTACCCCAATATTTCGGTGTCCAATATGGTGAACCAGATACCAAGAGAAGATCTGGCGTCTCAGAGTTTATTTCCTCCTCTACAAGATTTTCCAGGTGGTTGAGCCCCAATCAAATATTTATAGAACTAAATATTTCTCTTCTCTGTGGGAGGGAAACAATAAATGTGCAAGTCCTAATTTGGTTTTGCAGAGGGCTGGAAATAACAACAAACTGGTCATTAAAACTAAGCTGCTTTTTTTTTTTTTCCCTTTCATTCTTTGCAGATGCAAATAAACTTTTCAAGGACAAATCCGAATCTACAAGTTCCTTTCTCATAAGAAAGTTAACAAGTGCGTAAGGTTGTTTTAGGAAATCTGTACTGCCTCTTATACGATAAATACTTCTTTGATTATTACCCATAGACTCATAGGAACACCTATCACTGAGCAGGACCTCACTTAGTAGCATCTGCACAAACACAAACAGAAAAAAAAGGCCCTTTTCCCAAAATGTTGATGTTCTAAGGCAGGAGACGAAAATAGACAACATATCTTCAGAGACTGAGATTATCTGAGATTCATTGTCTGCAAAAATATGGTGCAGTTACAGCTATATTAATTAATGAAATTATGTCAGAAGACATTTCCAGGCACAGGAACTCCTCTTACAGAGCTAATACTTTTCCAAGCATAGAACCATAGAATCATAGAATCATAGAATCACAGAATCATAGAATCAGTTGTAGAATCTCAGAATCATAGATTGATTTTGGCTGACAGGGACCTGTCAATATCATCTAGTCCAACCCCCTGAATGTTTTTGTTCCCTGTCACTTGAGTGTCTCAAATACAATTTCTGTATGGTGACCCTGTTTTGGAGGGAAACAGCGTACAAGGTACAGACAAGGACCATTCCACATCAGTATAAAAAAGCAGTCGTAGGTATATATTTTATTTACTAGAATTGATGTAGCCTTATGTCAGCTCTTCCTCAATTAATTTGCTCGCTAAAACACAGATTTTTTTTTTTTAGGCTTTCAAGAGATGAATAGCCTGTTCAGGAAAATGGTCAGGAATTATTAGAATAGACAATTTCTTTCTCTTGGAATATGTGACTGCTCATACTACAAAGCCATACTCACAAGAATCCCCAGCTTTCAAATCCATAAACAGAAGAGCTGCAGATATGTCGAAGACTGTTTTGTCACCTGTAGCCCCCCTGATGTATGCTGTTTCCTCAGCAATCCTTCTTTCCTCAAGGTGTAGCGCTACAGACCTCCATCATTCAGATACTGATCAAAAAGTACCCTGTGGAATACTTTTTTTGTGACTCAGAACCTTGCAATTCACTTTTTTCTAGCAGTTCAATATAAGGAGGAAGGTGATTTAATAATCGTTGGAATAAGTAATTTTTTCTTCTTAAGTGTTTTTTCAGGACAGGCTACCATAGAACTTGATGTTGATCTAAAAAAGCCTGCTCCTACCAGCATGTGAGAATAAAGGGCTATATTCTGACTATTTTCCGTAGTAGTCCCAATTTAGTCATCCCCACTGCCATATCATCTAGGTTGAATGAGCAATTCAGTTCAGTGCCACCCACCCGTGCAAGATACTTTCAAAAAATTTGGTAAAAAAATGTTATCACAATACATAAATTAAGTAGAAAACAGTCCAGTTTTCTCCCAACATCTAGAGTATGTTGTACTTTTTCTAGCTCTCTAACTGGAAGTTTGAGAGTTTGGGAAAACATTATTTTGAAGATATACAATCTTCAGAGAAGAAAAGAAAAAGAAAGCGCAAGTGTGAGCTAAATGTATGTAGGACCTAATACTTACGCATTCATTCTTTCTATCTAAAATGATGAAATGAGAGAAAGAAAACTGTATTTTTACAAAGATTTTTTTAAGCAACAGAACATTAATGATTGGAGAGGTAGTATCAGCAGCACTTTCATCACGAATTACTAAATTCCAGCTTATTCTAATACTACAGTAAAAACAACCAATAGATACAGAATACTGCAAGTCAGAAAGAAACCCTGGTCCCTTGTGAGTTGTTCAGGGTGCAGAGAAGGTTCAGGTCAAGGATGTCTGCTTAGATGAAAGAAACTGGTATCGGTGCTGGGAGAGCAGAGAGTAAAGACAGATGGAGAGCAGCAGAAAATGAAGTATTAGATTCACCTCATCTGACTTCAGAGGTCTAAAAAGGCAAGTCCATCTAAACTGTTTGCCTTCACTTCCACTGTAGAGAGTGTAAAGGAACAGACTTATAGCTACAACTGAACTTCGGGTCTGACTTACCAGGGTGTCACATCACATGAATCCCACCAAACTGATCAAGGCAGTCTGAACAACGTGGCACTTTGGCCAGCAGCAAAAGCTGAGTGAAGCATGGACCTGCCAGGGCTTTTGTAGCCATCAGGGACCAGCACAGTTGAAGAAGTCATATGAAAGAGAAGAATGAGGTGTTGTGATGCTCAGGGAAAACATTTCCGATACTTTTACATTACAGCAGCTGGCACCTCAGGAAACCAAGAAGTAGCATGGGGGATTTGAGCAATTAAAAACAATCAACATGTTGGAGATTGCAGATCTTAGCTTCTCAGGGGACTTTTAGAGAAAAAAATATTTTTTAAAAATTGAAAGATTACTATTCCAGTTCTTAAAATTTGTAAATCATGGGCTTGAAAAAGCCACACAGCTCAAGAAGCACTGGCAGGTGCCATGTCTGATTTCTGTTTAGATTTCACACTGTGCTTTAACTGTCACATAATGAAATAATGTATCTGTTAAAAGCTCGTTGATTTTATTTGCCTTTCTGACAAGTGGGAATTCAGTGATACTTACCACCCTGTAGGACAGTATTTGCATACAACCTTTTGTGGAATTTCATTTATTTTGATTTATGAGAGTTCTGAAATCATTGCATTCATGTTGATAGCAGCAAGAACAGATCAGTCACCATAAACAGTCCAAACTTATGCTAAAGAAGAGATAACTATAATTCTATCTTGAAGCAACCCACACAGTCTTTACATGTGTCCTAAATATCTCAAAGTAAAGCTAACAAAAAAGAGGAGATAAGAATTACAGTAACCTCCATTTTATCTCCCCTGATACAACCTAAGTACATAGAAAATTTAATTTATTTAGGGTTGGAACATTGGTTTGCACTATAACTGTCAGGGTACAGGAGGATTCAACTGCTTGCTAAAGGACGGAGACCAGGATTTGAGTGTGATAACCATGGTGGGGAAGGTTCCAGCCACATCAAGGAGTCCCAGGGGCCAGCTGTGCCTAGCTAAGAAGGAACTGGTCTCAGGTCAGCTCTGATGGATGCTGGAGGCTGTGTAGCACTTGGGAGGACAGCAATGGAGGATTAGTATCAGGCCCAGTGAGGGGAACCAGGGTCAGACACAGCTCTGAGATGCTTGGTGGGGCCCATGGCCAGGCAGGGCAGGGCTTTGGGAAGCTGGAGACCAGTGTCCTAACAGTGACACTAGGGCAGGGACTGGAGGCCCTGTGGGGCTGAAATGGGGTCTTGGGCCATGCGCAGGGTGGGAGGAGGCCCCAGGGGTGGGCATGGCCTTTAAAGTCTGACAGAGCCCTTAAAGCCCTGACAGTAATTAAGTACCATAACTCTACTTTTGTTTATGAATAATCAGTCAAGTCAAATGTGTCAAGTGTTGATTATATACATGTGGAAAACTGGTAAAGAAAGATTTTTTCTGACAGATGTCTGAGTAGTTAATACATTATTCCTCTTCAGTACTGATTATATATTATCCAGGAGACTGGATATTCTAAGCCCGCTGAGATTTAAAGGTTAATGTTTTCTAACTGGGGAGAGAGGAGGAAAGTTCATTTAGCACGATGCCATTTCTAAAATTGAGCTTTAACTGTTAAGCCTATTTAGCCAAATTTTCAGGTTAAATATAAGGAAGATTACCTTTTCTTCACGCTCAGTCTTAAACTGACAAACTAAGAAAATTCAAAGTCTGATTTGACACTGTTTTCTTAAAATATTTCTGAAGCGACACCTCTTTACAAGTTCTCATCATTTCCTGTAACCATTCTGACACAAAGGTTGCTATGCAAGTACCTAAGATACAGACATACAGGGAGAACATGGATTTGGGGTGTAGGAGGCAAAGTTGTTGCTATGCCTCAGTGTGCTTTCATACCAAGTGTAGCAGTAACTGAAGGTCAGAAGATCTGACTTGTAAAACCTGGGCAACTGCTGTGGCCTCAACACAATATGTTCAACCAGAACAAAGACTTTGTACAGAAGTCATCCCTCATGCAGCTGGGGGAAGAGAATGGTTTTGTTAAGGCTTGTAACATTAACATCAACCTTTAGAAGCACTGAATTGTATTTCTGAGTGGTACTTCTTAGGTACCAAAATGATCCTTTGCACGGAAGTTTCCCTTTTTAGTGGCATACAGAGGACCTCTGTTTGGTGGTTTAAAACCCGCAGAAGATGCTGAAGATTCTTGCCTTCAGATGATCGACTACAGCAGGCCTTTGAGTCAATGTTTTGCTTGTTCTCCATTGAATGAGGGATTACAGCACAGCTGTGATGTGCTACTGAACAGAAACTGCCACACACCAGAAGATAGCTTTGTTCCTCAAGCTCATCCCTAACGGATGCATGAGACACAAGCATTTGTGTTCACACCAATCTCTTTATGTCTGAACTTCGCCAGGCATGTCACTAGTTTGGAAGGCTCACAGAGGTTTGGCATAGGAGATTTTCTTTTGACATAAATGGAATGACAAATTAACTCTATCTGAAGAACCCCTTGCCACACTGAAGACTGCTGAAGCTCCACCTCTTCAGGAACCACAGACTGTTTCTTGTCCTTCATTTGATGTGATGATAATTATATACCTGTCACCTTAGCTACTTCTTTTAGCATGCAACTTACACATTTTTCTGCAACAACCTACCACTTAGTTCTCTTCCACTTTTTAAATAATGCTGACTGGTAGTTTTTAATTAAGATGTGACAGTTGAAATTTGCATTCAAAAAGCCAGCCGAAGGTGCTGGAATTGTATTGTCTATTATTTTATAATGCAGAGCATTCTACTTGCACACAACTCTATCTTCGAGCATGTCCTTACCAGGACCTTCCTAGCTTCTAGAGATACTGTGTGCAAGGGTTCGATGCTACTTCTTTGAGATCATTATGAATTGGCGTTTTATGCTTTAATGCTTAGTTAATGAGGTATAAATAAGCATACTGAGCAATTTCTGTAGCTCTAAGAAGATCGTTCTCATCTGATTCATTACTCATTTGTACACGTCAGGTCACCTATTTACTGTGAGCACATGGACAAACTGCTAAGAGCAGTTTTGTCTGTTTCAGGAATTCTCTTCTATTTAAGGGAGAAGTGACCTAGGGAAAGACCCAAAGAGTGAATCACTACATTTTAAAAGCTAGAGTTTGCTCTCCAGTTTTCTGTAAGAGGCTCTGGGTACTGCTAGAAGTTCTTAGCTTGGTACATGTTTAGCTTGACAAATTTTCCCTTCATATCCATTGACTTCAGAAGATTTTGTGCTTGACAGTGGTATGTCAAGTCATTTCTGATTAGATTCTACAAGCTAAAGCTTTAAATCTGCTCCAATTAATGCTTCTTTAAAATAAAAATGAGGCACATGTTGTTCTTAAAGCTAAGCCTCTAGCTTTTAAAGGATTTTCAATAAAATTCCAACGATAATTAATCACTGCAGGTGTGCACAGAAATAAACACCTTGTGTTGCCTTTGTGACCAGCAATAGCAAAAACTTGCGATTACTGTAGAACAGCAGAAATGGAGCTTACAAAGTCATCTTTTCATTTTATAGCACCAATTACAAAGTTAAGGAGCACATAGCTGATCAAATCCCTGAGCTGACAGATATTTTGGGAAAACGTAAATAACAAGTTAATGCAGTGTATTTGTGAAATTTCATCCTTTCACCTTATTTCATATGGATTCATCTTCTTTTTTATGCATTCTTTCCTATGGGTACATATGACATTTGAAACAGAACAGAGACAGTACAGTTGTGAGCTCAAAGCTGAGGTCACACATCCAAACAAAGAAGTAGCTCTTGGTCATCTGTAAAAGAAATACCACAGAGACCCTAGAAAAGATTGCATCGTCTGTATCACAACTCTTATTTGAATTCTTTCTATTCATTGTATCTTTTGGATCAACACCCTATAGAATTTCTACTTTACTGCTATTATAGCACTAGATAATGCTGATAGGATTTTTTTCCTTTTAAAAATTACAGGATTCACAACCTGGTTTATGTCTGGTCACTGAAAGAGCATTTCACAGCAGCAAAAAATGTGTAAATTAAATTATCAGAAGAAAAAAAAAAAAAGAAAGGGTATTAATTTTGATGTTGATCAAGACACTAGGGTAAAGATTTCCCTGAAGCCTATGATGAAGACTATGGTGATGCAGTTTGTCCCACTGAAGCACGTGGAGGACCATGTTGGAACATATGCCAACAGTGCAGCCCATGGGGGACCCCACGCTAGAGCAGGTGGATGTGTCCTGTGGGAAGTTGCAGCCTGTGGAGGTCTCACATTGGAGCAGGACCCTGGGAAAAGCTGCATCCTGTGAAGAAGAGCCCACGGAGGAGCAGGTTTTCCAGGAGGACCCGTGACCTCATGGGGGACCCATGCTGGAGCAGCCTGTTCCTGAAGGACTGCACTCTGTGGAAAGTATCCATGCTGGAATAGTTCATGAAGGACTGTGTCCCGTGCTGGGGCAGGGGAAGAACTTGAGATGGAAGGAGCAGCAGAGATGAAGTATTATGTATTGAACTCAACCCCCACTCCCCTGCTCTACTTGGGGAGCGGGTAGAGTAGTCAGGAGTGAAGTTAAGCCTGTGAAGAAGGGGTTTAGGGGGAAGGTGGTTTTATTTTTATTTTTATTTCTCATTATCCTCCTGTTATCAATTAGCAATAAAATAAATTAATTTCTCCAAGTCGAGCCTGTTTTCCCCATGCTGGTAGCTGATGAGCAATCCTTGTGTCTTTATCTCAACCCATGAGCTATTCATCATATTTTTCCCCCCATTCAGGTGATGAGGGGCGGTGAGAGAATAGCTTGGTGGGCACCTGACAGACGGCAAATGTTAACTCACCACATATAGATACTAGATATTTTACTTGGTTATGAATTCTTTTCTTTTCTGAAGAGAATCCAGTAGCTCTTCATGTAAGAGCACTGGAAAGAAGAAAGTTGTTCCTTCCATTGGGAGAACCTGAACATGACCGAGAAACTTAATTTTCCTACTGCACAGTGTGGTAGGGAGGAACAGAGAGAGATACACGCAGCAAGGAGTGGTGAACCGGCTGTTCATGAGAGAGAGGAATCTGGGTGGAGAGAAGCAGACATACCCTGGCTTCCATAGGCAAACCAAGAAAACTTCCTGGGGACTAGATCAGACTGTGCGATACTTACTGCGACTCATAAATTCACTGAAGTGTTTAAACTCGGCTTAGAAGCAAGTACCAAGCGGGTAAAGAAATTGTTTATACTCCCCTTTTAAATTTATTCTTCTGACCTCATAATTTTGAGTTTGTCTATGTGAAAGATTAAGTAAATATTATGTAATTTAACTAAATTTTTATGTTTAAAAGCTCGTTTGGTCCTCAATGGGAAGATCACTATAAACAAAAATCAGTCTTGATGAAGCCATCTTAGAAACATATCTGACTTGGCTGCCTTTACAAGCCCATTATCTCATGTTGACCTCAGATGACAGTGATAATAATGTGTCCATCTTTAGCTACAATTCATCTAATGACAGATTTAACTTGGTCTTGCAAACCTGGAAGCCAGATTTAAATGTCAGATGACCCCTGCTCTGGTTGGGTAAGATGATCTTTCTAGTGCACAACAATGAAATGAAAAGGAATAGAAGATCTTCTTCCCAAATATAAGTAGTGGTAAATTCTGAAGTGGAAGAATGGGATATAAAATCAAGTGTTTAATATGCAGGCAGCACAGATGGTGGAGAAAGATGGAGTGTGCCAAGACGAATTAGTTTCCTCTGGCTTGTAAAAGTAAAAGAAATGTCACCTTTCAAACAAATCTTTCTGTGCAATAGCACCAGCCCTCCAAGTGTGATTGCTGCCAAAATCTTTGTCTTTGTGAAACCCAAAGATTGTCAGATCTTAAGCAGCAGCACTCTTTGGATGAACTGACTCACTGTATTCCCAGGTCAGAGCAGAATCACTGGCAGCATTAGAGTAACCACAGTAAGGAGGCCATACACTTTCTGAGAGGCCACGACGAAATCTAACATCAATGACTCAACCATTCAGCAAAATTAGACAGAGTTGAACACCATACACGGAAAGAGGCTGATTTGACTTCAAAGGAGAAGACCAGATCAGGTCTTGCCTGGTCTTCTCCCTTAAAATTTTGAAAGTCAGACACCCATGTCCTCCAGATGAAAAGGTAAGATTTGACTTCTAGCTAAAATGCAGCTGGATAATCTTTGTAGTTCTTTTGAAAAAAAGATCCAACACATTTCAAGTAGACATTGTGAGATTAGGATGCTTTCAGTAAGTTATCTTGGTTGGAGAAAGCAAGGGCCTCTAGAATCTATAAGAGACTGCATCAGTCTTTTGCCTCAACATTGCTGAAAGAAAACCACTAAAGACACCACTGCCATAACAATGGAGTGACTGCAATACTAAACGTTTCCTGTTGCTGTACAGGCCTGAATATTAATCGAGTTTTGAGAAATCAAACATATATAAACCAGATTCCGAGAAACTTAACTTAAACTCCAAGCATGTGCCCAGACACAGGATCGACACTTCTTGAGATCCCCAGTGATGGTATTGGGCATATGTACTACCACTTGTGGGAGGTAGAGTTAAGAAAAATCAGCTCTTGGAATATGCTAAAAAATTCTCAGAAGAAAGATATATATGTAATAAGTCAACATGATAAAAGTGGAGAAAAGAACTACTCCTTGCCTGAGTCTTTTTCCTGACTTGGAAATCCTCTGACTCAGTTTTTCTCCAGCTTGACTCTTCTTATCACTACTCTTCCACCTTCTTTGCTCCATGGAGGAATTGGACTGCTGGAATGTCTCAGCTTTGTGGTGGTAGCTAACTTCTTTTTCCTTCCTCTTTCTCTCTCTCTTTTGTTTTGCATTTGCACACCAGTTGTCAGGCAAATAAAGTTCTTAGATACTTGACTCTGTTTTGAGTCTTAATTGTGTTACCAAGAATACGAGCAAAACTTCACATCAATCCTGGACTGGCTTGTGACAGAATCACAACTCCTAACAAAAGTATTTCTCATCAGTCTTTTCTACACTTACCTAAGAAACATCTGGGTTCATGTGTGTTTGGATTCATGTATGAGACTCATCTACATTTCTGCACAGTCCCTGTTTTTTTTGATGATTGCTCTTCTTGGCCACTGAGTCTAGGTGTTGTAAAGAACAAGATAGGACCCACATCTGATTGGAAGAACATCAAGATCCCTCTTAATAAATAACCTGAACTGCCAGCTGAAACTGAGCTGTCAGTTGATTTTGCTGTCTTAGACTGAAGAGGATAAAAATCAGAGATCAAGAGGCTTCTGTGGAGATATTATTTTAAAATAATACATATCTGCTTTTCTAGATGGAGGGTGAAGTCCCTAGACTCCTAGAGTGCACCAACCATTCAGGGCCACTGAGGCAATCAGCATCTCACAGCTATGATTGGAGTGAGCTCTGCTGAAGGCTTGCTGAGAAACTTTGATGGAAGCAAAACCTCTTAAAGAGATTTTGGAATTGGCGACTGATGGAAAATGACTAAAGAATATTTTTGAGGATGACACAGCTGCTGAGATTGGTCTTTTGATCCCGTAGGGACTTAAACCCCTAGAAATCAAACAGTAAAGATCATAATGTGCTGCATGGGTAATAAAAATAGTAAAAATATCTGGGATGACAAAGTAAAACTAGAGAGGCTTAAATGTATTTGTCTGATAGACAAATACAGAGAGAAGAGTAAGGGAAGGAAGGATGTTCAGTTTATGAAGGTCACAGGGACAATCTCTCCTCTTAACTATGTTACATAGCACAAAGACAATAGGATATAGGATTAAAGGAGAGGTCAGTCTATGTAAAAGAAACAGAGAGAATAAGCACTATATGCAACCTGCAGCTTCCTTCAGGAACTTACTGTCTCAAGAGATCCTGCACTATGTCCAGATTTCTCAAGGAAGTTGGATAAATTAGTACATAATAATGATATGCACTGCCATGCAGCTTGATGTAATAATAAAATAGATAACAAAATCTCAGTATTTCAAGATGGAAAAAACTCGCCTGTGGTGGTCAGTAAAAGAATGTCAATCTGTCCCTGCAACAGATGTATTGTTCCATAACAGCTCAGATATTTTGTTAGAGAATCTTAATTTGTAGAGCCAGATGTTCACCTCTGCCCGAAATACCATACAGATCATGGATGACAGCATTGAGTGTACCCTCAGCAAGTTTACTGATGACACCAAGCTGCGTGGTGCCGTGGACTCACTTGATGGAAGAGATGCCATCCAGAGGGACCTTGACAGGCTTCAGAAATGGGCCATTGCAAAGGCAGGAGCTTCAACAAGTCAAAGTGCAACGTCCTGCACCCGGGTCGGGCCAGTCCTAGGCACAACTACAAACTGGGCACAGAGTGGGTTGAGAGTAGCCCTGAAGAAAAGGACTCGGGTGTGTTGATAGATGAGAAGCTCAACATGAGCCAGCAGTGCACTCATGCAGCCCAGAAAGCCAACTACATCCTGGGATCTACCGAGAGAAATGTGGTCAGCAGATCAAGAGAGGTGATTCTCCTGCTTTACGCTGCTCTTGTGAGAGCCCACCTCGAATACTGTGTCCAATTCTGGTGCCCCCACCATAATAGGGACATAGATCTGTTGGAGCGTGTTCAGAGGAGGGTCATAAAGATGATCCAGGGGCTGGAGCACCTCTGCTACAGGGAGCAGGCTGAAGAACCTGGGATTGTTCAGTCCTGAAAAGGGAGGACTTTGATGGGACCTAATAGCTGCCTTCCAATACCT
>NW_009706261.1:13271-17106 GCF_000703405.1 Apaloderma vittatum | reverse complement strand
GGTGTTCAAGGCCAGGTTGGACAGAGCCTTGAGTAGCCTGATCTAGTTGAGAGGTGTCCCTGTCCATGACAGGGAGGTTGGACTAGATGATCTCTAAGGTCCCTTCCAGCCTAGGCCATTCTGTGATTCTCTGATCTAGAAGGGCCAATGGTTTAATCTGGCATAACAGATTTTAGGAACCAGTTCATGATCTCTGTGGATATAAGAAAGGCACACAGTAAGAAGGCTTAGAGTTTACTTCTTCTGTAAAACCTATAGAGGAGAAAAAGAGTAGTAAGTACAAGTGAGTGTAATTTCACTAAAGCCTGTTGCCAGGTGCTGAGGATCTAACCCACTATATCTCAAATACTATCATGGGTTTTCATTCCCAGTGTATTCTTTACCTGTCGAACATGCATAATGGTGGGATACTTTATTTTGTAAATGTGACAATCAATGTCTTCTACACGTTTTGTAGAGGATTAAAAGCAGGAGCTGAAGGCACCAGCATCACTATCAGGTTTCCCAACAAGTCAGTCAGAGATAGCAGGCACTATCTATTGACATAGCTCGGCTTTTAGATTCATCCTCCACATGCAATATTGAAAATGTTTGTAGCATTCTCAGTAGGTGTAATACCACTGCTGAATCCCGGGTTACAATTAAAACTCCTTATTTATCTGTAAAAGCAAGAAAAAAACACAGAAAAAAAATCCCATATAAACCTCAACTTCTGAACATCCAGTAAATTGGAAACTTCTGGCAAAATCTCTTCATGAGCAGGAAAATGCCTTTGCCATCAGAAAATGCCTTTGCCATCAGAAAAGTTGCTTCCGGTAGTTTTAGTTATAGCCTAAGTGCCAACACAGTGAAAAGGAGATAGATAATTGAGTTAACGGAAGAGCTTTACTTCTCAATGTTACTCGATATTATAGTCTTTCACATAAAATACAATATAGATGTTGTTAAAGACTGAATATAAATACAAGGTTACCTTGAAGAAGATTAATTGGAAAACCAGATATCTGAGTTTCATAGGAAAAACATTCTTAATGAAAAATATTCTAAAAATTTCCTAAAGCAAAAAAAAAAAATCAAATAGCTTTGCAGTTGTTTATCTCTTATTAAGGGAATCACCATCATATTCCTTTCAGATGCTTTTCTCTTTTTGTATTTTTTCTTCTTTCCCTCTAACTTGATTTTCTTTAGGAAGGCAAGAGAGAACTTAACAATCACCCCCCTCCATTTTGTTTCTTAATGTGAAATTAAGGAAAACTCAAAATACTTTGTTACAATTCAAACGATAAAAAACAAGTGTGAAAATTTTAATCACTTTTGCAAAGCTTTTTCTTATTTGACATAAGAGTAATATTGATGAAGATTTGCATGATATCTCTCCACAATACTTTCTGGAAAACCGCCACATTTCTCAAAAGCCTGGTTATTTGGGAATTAAGGAAAATTCCAATTTTTAGTTGTTTTGAGCAAGAAACAATAAGCATGCTCACTAAATCACAATATGGGAACAGTCAGTCCGGAATCAATAGAAGACTAAGAGACTTAGATTAGAATGTAGATGATGTGTAAAGTTCAGAGTCTCGTAACCTAGTCTCACCATCTTGCAGTTTAAGCAAACAACTGCTACAGCTGCTTTGGTAAAGATTCTTGAGAGGACCAATTAATCATCCAGAAATAAAATCAGTTCACCCAGAGGAAACCAGGGTCTCCTGCTCACTGCTACAGATGTAGCAAAGGTAACAAGTTTTGCTCATGGAGGATTTTTCTTCTGATTTTTCACAAACCAAATCAAGAAAAACCTGCTTCTAATGCTCAGTGAGAGCTGAGGTCTCCTGTGTGGATAATAATCTTTGGCTGATTCCCAGTACATACATTTTGTTTTCCTGCAGGATGGTCACAACTGCACCTCGTCTAAAACTTTAAAGTCTCTGGCAGAAATTCCCAGGCAAGCGTGACAAAGGGTGTCAGGAGAATCTCACAGTCATTGCCAGTACACATATTGACTTTATGAGAACCCCAATGCTTTCTCGTTGCCAACAAACAGGTAAAAATTGGAATCAATTGAAGAACTGGAAGGGTAGTGCCCAGATGTATAATGGCACATTTCATTGTTAGCTTTCAAAATGCTGCTAAAGAGGGTCAGAATTATCAGCACGATTTTACATGTTGAGAAACTGAGGTATGTGGATGTGATTTGCCCAAAGTCAGCTTATACACAAAGCAGTCTCACATGTCCTGAATCCTAGACTAGTTCCGCCAAAATCAATTCAGAGAGTCTCAAAAAGAAACATTCAGCCATTGAGTCCCAAGCTGTGAGTTAATAACAGGAGAGGAAAAAAAAAAAAACCCAAAGGAAAAAACAGTAGCACTGAAGGAAACCTCCTAATACCAGGTACCTAATTTGTTAGCAACATAAGGTCAAGATGCTTTCTCAGCCACTGAATTAAGATACTAGGCTCATCTCAGTATACTGGAGCCATCAGCTTCCAGCAGCATTTGACAGCAAATCATCCAAGCTCCACTGATGTGTAGCATAAACAACGTTATACACTCACTCAGTGTGGTCTCAGTTCACCTCTGGGCACACCCACAAAACAGACATGCTGAGAAGAGCAGCCAGCCATGGAGGGGCTGAGGAGGGAGAGGAGGGAACTGCCTCTAAAAACTCAGATTTGATCAACCCTGCCACCTGATCACCTACAGCAACAAGCAAGAGTCCAAATCATTCAGAAAACACCAGGAAGGATTAGTGGATGTAGACGTTGGCTTAGTCCAGTCATTGGCTTTATTAGTCTGGACCTTCTCCCTGACAATGGAGAAAATTATAGGTGATTTTTCTAACATTCATCTTTGCTTATGTATCCAGCCAGTGGTTACTGTCTTCCCTTTCAAAATAGAAATAGACACTTGAGCAATGCATGAAGAGGCTGATCCCCAGAATAGCTGAGCCTTTCTCTTGGTAAGTCCAAGATAATAAACCCTCATAAGTGACAGGATATACTCACCAGTCCCACTACTCTCCTTGCACAGCTTTGCTGTGAACTCAGTGTTGTGCTGTGAGCATTCTCTGGTGTCCGTGCCCACAGGGGTGACTGAAGCATGGTACCATCACTTTTAAAAACAAGTAGCAGTTGAGCTGAAAATGGCACAGAGGTCCTGATAGACACGAGGCTAAAGATATGTCAGGAGCATGCCCTGCTAGCTGTGAAAGTTAACAACACACTGGGCTGTATTATTAAGAGGGTAGCCAGTTGACTTTTACTCAGCAGTCATTACAATGCATCCAGGATACTCCATCCAGTTTTCAGTTCTTCAGTGCAAAAAAAAGGAAGTTTGGAAATGATGGTTAAAGAGGGAGTTGTCCTGCGAAGAGATGATGAGGAACTGGGCTTGGCCATCCTGGAGCTGAGAAAGCTTTGAGGGAATTAACCATTTGGAAGAGGTTGCCCAGAGACATTCCAGGTTTTCAAAACCTGACTGAACAAGGTCCTGAGCAATCTGCTCTGCATTGAGCAGAAGGTTTACCTAGGAATCTCTTAAAGTCTCTTCTAACCTGAACCAATTGAATGAATCTGTCAAAAACAGTCACAAAATTACAGCCTCTGTGTGTATGATCATTGGGCTCAGTGGTCAGTTCTGCTACAACTTTCTTATGTAACCACAGTCAAGTTAAGAAATCAAAGATCCTTAATGACATTTAAACATTTAACACTTTCCTTCCCCCCTGTGGCAGGTATTTCCTCCCCCCAGCTAAGCTGTTGCTGGGCAGATTCCAGGGAATCTGCCTACCTGGGCTAGTCCAGACTTGTCTAGCTGGTCCGGACCCGGGTACACCCCG
>NW_009706261.1:10285-12964 GCF_000703405.1 Apaloderma vittatum | reverse complement strand
TTATCATTCTTTTGTCAAGGGCTAGTGCATGAGCTTGATCTTTGTCTCAACCGATACCGAACCTTTAAATTGGTGGGGAGCTTATATCCTGTAAATAAATTTAAATTTAACTATACGCGTGAATTTTATTTTTTTTTTTTTTCAGATATGGGCGCACTCCTCACCTCCTTCTTTACACCCCCTTCAGGAGTTAGGTGCCTATGTAAGAGTTAGAAAACTATGCACATTTGTAGAATTATTTGTTCCTTTCTGTAGAAGGTTGTTGTGATGATAAATTGATTGATACTTTCATTATAGTGATGGAAAAAGTCAAAGGATCTCGATAATAATAGTAAAGTTCAATTAAGTGTTGCTATGCTTAAGAGCTGCTGATGGATGAATAAATCATACAGCTTACAACTAAAATGTAAGGAAAAGCCTTAGACCTTCAATCTACATCGCATGTCATAGATCCTCAAGAAAAATCAAAATACCTTCTAGATTTTCTGTATTTTGGGTTAATCCCACCCACACCCAACCCTCTGTATCAAGATGCAGAAATGTTATCAGGCTCTTGCTCATTATCAGGCAAGCCTGATAAAACTGACCTCAGCAGAAAAGGAAACAATCCCTGAATTACAGTTAAAACAGGCCAGCTAGCACTGAGAAGGCATCAATCCCCTGTTTGTTTGACAGGAAGAGAGAAATACAGGTGATGAAGGGATGAAGCTGAGATCAGAAATGTGAAGTATGCTCAGCATTTTGAACTTTATGCTGAACTCGAACTTCCAGTAAGCACTGCAGCAATTGCTGTGTTTAGTTCTGGAGGTTGCTTTGCTCCTTTCCATTAGGTAGCCTGGCTTATCAGTGAGCATCTCTCATTTCAGCACCAATGGCTAAGCCCTGACATCCTGCGCCAGAGCAGGCAGAAGAGAGTACTTAAGACATCATCTTCTCTGCAGCCCCTCAATGTGACCAAATCAATCCCTGCTGCTCTTACTGGACATTTTCTGTGGTTCTAAAGTGAACATACAAACTCTGTGAGCTTTTTCGTTGCCAAGGGAACTTGTTATCTAAGTAACTTCTACCTAACACACTGGAGTCTCCTTTAATATTTATAGACCTTAAAAAGGATCCAAGTTTTTTCACCAGAAACATCCTTCAGACAAGAAATTTCCGAGCACAGGTCACATAGCTGATGTTCTACATTTATGTTTATTTATGTATTTGTTTTAAAACAAATCCTACAATAGCAGTCCCTACAGTGAAATGACTGATTAATGGGTTTGGCAAAGTGACAAGCCTTCACAGCAGTTATAGACAGAACTGGAGTTGCTAAAAGACCAAGGGAGTCTTCCAGTCAAGATTCTCCTTTTTAAATTGGGCAGGGTTGCCATAATTCAATATTTAAAATTCCTTGGCACAGACTAAGCTGTCCATCATGTTCCTATGATTTTGCTGACTGGATATTACTGACAATTGTTCCTAAAGACAGGTCTCCATGCATTTATTTCTAGCTTTAGCTGCAGTAATGCCTTTCCTACACTGTTCGTTCCTTCACTCTTCACCAATGTTACCATTTTCCATACATGGAAAATCATTTGCTAAGGAAGAGTCAGTAGCACATTCTTATTTTATATCTTTTCTGCATGCCTTCAGATAACCCAGAGCTTGTTTTCCAATGCCTTAAACATCCTCAGCTCCTGTAAACTGTAAGTGGTAGATATTTCTGACAGCGAGACCAGATGTTTTTTAACACATCTGTGAAGAATCAGCATTTGCCTGTGAATTCTGCCGTGCACAACAATTTGTTCCACACAGCCATGTTAGCTGAATTTCCTAGAAGAGTAGCCTTCAAAACAGATGAATTCATGTATCTTCTTAGGTGTGATGTCTCTTTTGGCAGGAGGAGTAGCCTCTTCTCTAAGAGCAAGGTAAGATTTTGCTGGAATTCAAATCTGGCTATTTTAGATTTTGCTGGAACTCAAATCTGGCTATTTTTCATTCTGATTCTAGTTACAGTAGTAAAAGCATTCATGGTATTTTCTTAAGAACTATGGTAAAATAGAGGACCACATTTTTACTTGGATCAGCCAGCACAATCTTAATTGTTTAATTTTATCTTTTGATTTGTTGTGTGTTCTTACATAAAAACAACAACAGAAAAATGCAGGACATAGGAAAAAAAATCATGGGAGTGTGTCATTTAGTCAGGACCATATCTGAGTTTTCTTCAGTGTAAATAACTTCAAAAGTTAAAAATAGGTTATTTTTCATGCTAGGTGTAAAAGTGAAAAATATAAAGGCAGGACCATTGTCGTGGTTTAGAAGACAGGGGAAAAGCTGTGGAAACCCCACCCCCCACCTCCGAATTGCTATACCTTTGAAATTATGAGGCTTTCAGACAAAGATATGGGGATAGGAATACCAGTTCTTTACTAAGAATATTGCAGACTACAAGGGTAATGATACAGAGAAAAGAACAACAAGAAACAAATAATCTCAGAACCCGACAGAGTCAGAGTACCTGACTTGGGGGAAAAAAAAAGTCCAAATAAATCCAGATTAAAGTCCTCCTGGAGTGGCAGATGCTACTCCGTTGGAGATGATCCGGTAGAGGGGTCTGGTGGCGACAGGGCCGGGTCCAGTCCTCCTACAAAGACGAAGAATGGCTGCGGCTCCGACCAGGGCTCCACGAGG
>NW_009706261.1:0-10254 GCF_000703405.1 Apaloderma vittatum | reverse complement strand
GGGCCCCGTCAGCCGCGTGGCTACTCCCCCATCCCCCAAAGTTCCCGCGGGCTAGGGGGCGGCTCCCACGGTTTTCCCCCATCATTAACCCATGATTACCCATTAACAGAAAGCACCTGCCCCTGGAGCTACAGGAAGAGAAAATATCTTCCAGCCGGTTTCAACAGATGAAAATAGAATTACACATTTTTGGTTACATATTGTAACCCAAGACAACCATCTACAGAGTTTTAGACAGCAAGATGCACTCTGCAGACAGTATCACTCCAAATTGAAAGCTGCCATCCCTCTGTTCTTTATTTTTGAGAGCAAAGCTGAATACCAAGAAGCACAGGCCACTAGAATTAAACTTCTTTCATGCTTTCCATCATCAGACTGCTCCATTGTCTTATAGTTGTCAAATTTTAGCACTAACGGTATAAATCTTCATGTTAAGGTTCTGCCACAGGTTAAATAATTTTGAAAATTTAATTAAAACAATCAAGTTATATCCAAGTGGAAAGTAAACTCTCTCCATGCTTAAAAGAAGAAGAAATGCATTTATCTTGTGACTACTTCACAAATTTCTAGAACTTTGTCTTAACACATAAGGAATCTGAAATTTTGCAGGGAAGGAAGGGGAGAAGTCCCTCAGTATCAGAGATACACCTCTTCCTTCTTCAACTTACAGTGAAAACTGGGAAACAAGCAAGAAAACCGCCCAAGAATTTCTCTGTCTTACAAGTTTCAAAACTGGATTTTGTTTTAGTCTGGCAGATGAATTCTCCACGAATTGTGACTCCTCTGTTCCCACCACTCCCATCTTCCTCCTGCTGTTAGATGTTTCACACACTGGGCACAGCCCTCCTGTGGGAGCTGAGCAAGAGCTTTTCAAGTAGCCACTTGTCTCCTCAGCAGCATGCCATTGTAACTTGGGGTTCTCTAAGGTAAAGTGAAGAAGTGGATAGGTATTTAGTATACACTTTAAAAACGTTAAGACTATGAATTCAAACACTTAAGAAGTTGTGGAATCACTGCTGCTTTTGCAAATTCATTCAGCCACACTGTGTAATTCCGTCATGGGACATTATTCATCTCACCTCAAATTAACTGCCTAAAATAGAGATTTCAAGTTGAAACATAGTACTTTAATGCAAGAGACTGAGGTTACCATGGGCAATTCATCCCATACCAAAGTTAGGGATACTTCTCTCTTGCTGCAGAGATAGGTGACAGTAGAAATCTACTCCCATTCCGTCAAGTCTCTTGATAGCCGGATGGTTAAAAGAGAAGCAAGCTGTCCAGTAATTACAGCTCCATTCAATCTGGCAGGACTGAACTCATATTGTTCAATAGATCTAAGTGTATTCTAATGCCAAGGGATATCCCAGATCAAAGTGTTCCTATTCATCCTGTAGAATTTGGCCTACCTGCTCGGCCCCAGTGAACTATCAAAACAGCAAGTAAGAAGACTTTTGGAGGCTTATAGAATGGATAGAAACTTTCACCTTTTTCTCAAGGGCAAGCACTTTCACAATTCAGTGGGCGTCTGAAGTTAGAAATTTCAGAATAAGTAGGGAGAATCTTTACAAATGTAGTTGCTTATAGGATTAACTAAAGTGAGGTAGATTGCTTTTTGAGACCTCAGGTCAGTTCAGAGACTAACCTTATAAATAGGAAGGATTTAGGCATACTGCAAGCTACCTCCAGTCGTCAGAAGGTATGCATACAGACTGCCTGATAGTTACCTCAGGGAATTTCATCTTTTTCTTTTTGTTCTTTAAATCTTCTTCCTGTATTTCTCATAGAGATACAGTAAGTGGAAATGCTTTTGGAAAGACTTTTTAGAATTTCATTGCAGTCTCTTCCTACTGTTGAAGGAGTAATGCCTCAAGCTTTGCTGGAATATGCAGGAAATGCTAATCCAGATGCAAACGTTTGTGTATCTCAATAGCAACACATCCCAAAGCTCCAATAAAAAACAGCTGCAAACTTTAGTGAATCTGATTTCTGAATATGATTTATTTTGAAGCCCTAATCCTACCATGCAGCAGCGAAATAGCTAGTGAAAGAGTGCAGACTCTGGAGAGTCTGAGATCTCTGTACCAGCCAGCTGGTGGAGGATGGAAAATAAAGTACATTGAGTCTGAACTTGTCAGGTAAGTTAAGGTGCTCTACTGTTTTTCTAATGACCTCTGAACATCCTAAATCCCTTTTCTGGAGTCTGTAACTTGTAGTGCTTTACAGCTACATTATTTTTTTTCTCTGGAATGAATAAAATTGAGCAGACAAAAGGAGAATTTCAAAGGCTGATTTTTGTGTGTACAGGGTGAAGTGAAAAGATCAGGTCGAATCTTTGCTATGTCTAAGAATTTTAGGATGTTCATGTACTACCACTCTTACTGCAATCCTCTCTGCTTACCACACAAAGTTGTACGAAGACTGTTTTATGTCTTCTTTATTGCATGAAAACAAAGCATATGTGCTTTTGCTTAAATATATGGATTTCACAGGTTATAGATATGCATTTCTGGCAGTTCTGAAAACAGGCTACCAATTTCTCTATAATTTGCTTCTCTCTCCTTCCTTTCTTCTCTGAAGACAAAAATAAAATAAAACTTGCTTTAAGGAGAATTTTAAAAATGTGTCTGTTACTGCATATACAAATGTCAATGCTGTGTAACCATTCCATGGAAACTAAACAAAGTCATTCATCGCTCTGTTAACTGCAAATAAACTCACATTTTAGAAGTGTTGCCTGTCTTTCACACAAATACTCTTTCACAGTATGATAAGATTTTTTATTAGTCTGTAGGCTAAACAGGGCCTGTGCATAAACTCAAGCCTTTGCACATGATTATCCACAAATAATCCATGTACAAAGATAAATTCTTAGCATAATCCATTGCACAGTTTTGGCCAGGATCAATTTAGCACTTTCCCAAATAAGGGCCTAACTCTTTCCAACACACCTTCCGAGCAGCCAGTCTAGCAGTGCAACATGTAGAGCATCTACTGTGAATATCAGCAAGCTTTTCTTTCTAGTGAGCTTGGAAATTAAGAAGTAGCATAGGAATCCCATGTTTAGTCTCAAGTGTACCACACGCTCAGAGGATGTCAAAAAGCCATTGGGAGGACGCTGTGAAAAGTGCCTGATTACTTATTGAAGGGGATGAAAATGTCATTTACTGCACTAGGAAATGGACAATAAGCCAGCATCTTGCCCTGTGACTCCCTATGGTTTTGGGAATGTATACCCTGTGCACCAGGGGTAATTTCATTCATCCAGCAAACCCATCTCCATGAAGTCATTAAGGCCAAAGTGAATCCTCTAGCACAGGAGTCCTGGTGCCCAAGTGCACCCCTGGGCCAGTGCACATGGCAGGGACATGGAAGCAGACAGGTCTGTCTTTCAGAGAGATGGGGCCACCTTCGTGGCCAGGAGTCAGGTCTTACAGAGCTTGGATGTAGGCTAGAAACTTCTTCAGGGTGTTGGGGTATTTCAACCAGTTTTCTCCCAGCAGTAAAGAACTGTCAGAGTTGTCGTTTTGAAGTAACAGCATGCCCTTCACTGCTATGAGGCTTAATTTACCTGGAACTTTGCCTGCATTGAGGGGAAAATTCAGCAAAGGAAAATTGTATTCCAAGTACACGAAACACTGAGGGACTAATGCATTAACAGGGAGCTTTAGTTCTCTATGGCTTCCGCAATGTGACATAAAGAGCTAAAGCTGAAAAAGAGCTGAGAAATACTCTTACAAGGAAATGTTTTTCACAGACCCCTGTCTCTCTTGGCACAAAAACAATGTGTTCTAATTACTGAAAGTATGTAAGAACAGTCACACTTTAATGTTAGGACTGAAAGAGGCTAGAGAAAATCCACTGTGAAACATGCTGGGTTTCTTGCAGATGCTGTAGAACGTAAGCATTCCATTTTGTTTCCAGATTTAATTCATGACATTGCTTTCAGTTTTCACTTTGAATCTGTGAAAGACCTAATCTCTGCTCTAGTCTGACAGTCAAAAATATCCCATACAGCAAAAACTCCAAGAGAATGTATTCATCTCTCTGATAGATGGATTCATTTCTTTTTCATGCATCTTGATGTATTTTTCTCCCTCCTCTTTTTCCTGTTGGTTTTTTTTTTTAATTCTCTCTCCAACCGGCCTTAGAATTTCAATCATAAAAGTCATATAAGGCTTTAATGATGCTTGACGAGGTGTTGAGAATTGCCACAGGGCACAAGCAAAGGGGCAGTGTCCTTTCAGAATGAACATAGTGATCAGAAGGGCCTCAGTAGTAACTTTTTGAGAACTAGTTGAGGCTTTTTAAAGTATTCCACCTGTTAAATGCCTTTTATTGAAATGAAAATAAGTTGGTCTAACAAATAAGCCCATAAAAATGTAGAGGAGAGGAAATATTGAAGTTGCCTATATTCACCACACTTAGCCATTTTACTCACATGCCAGTAGGCAGACTTTTCACTTGAACTCCCCACTGGAAAGATGACATTGAAAATCGCTGAATGAACTTGGATTTTTTCCTGTGCAGCTCAATTACAGAACACCTGTGTTAAATCACTCTATGCTGATTCACTGCAACCATTCATAAAGCTCAAGAGCCCTCAAAATGTCTCTTTCCTCATTTGCACTGAGGTGGTGATGGTGGGCAAGTGGCTTCAGCATGAAATACGAAAGATTGCATGTTCAGATCCTCCTAAAAGGGCTTTTATTATATTTAATTTTCACAGCAGCATTTACCACGAACACCTGGGCTACTCCACTTGTCTCTCATATATAATTTATTTTTGCATCATTTTTTAACACCCTTGAAAGAGGACAAGAGCTGAAACTGACATAATTGTACGTCATATGTCCAAGACAGTCTGAATGTGCATGGTGCTCCAACATCAGAACAAATCCATTTTTTTCATATTGCTGCTTCCTAGAGAAACTTCCTCTGGACTTGTACTCATGCTATGGACCTCTAAGTCACCATGTACGAGTGCCAATGTCTTATTTTAGCTGGCTAATTAGTAAAGGCTCATTTGCAAACTGGGAATGTGAACCCTATTTGAGAATCATATATGCCTCACAATATCTCTGTGCAACATTCTTCCTAGAACAAAGAGACTTTTATAAACTTCATGATGGAAATAGCATAGCCTCACATTTCCACCTGTAAAGTAGTGTTTTTCAACCTTTATTTCTCCCGCTTTGAGAAACCCTCAGAAGTTTCCAATACAGTGAATTTGTGCGGTCTGACACTACTTTCTTCATCTGTTCTTTAATAGCTCCCTAGCAATTAGTCTACACCTCCTGTAAATTAGAAATTGAAAAACACCATTTCATTGTAATCAAAAAATAAATTTTCCTTCACTCCAGAAGGAGTCTTAAGTTTCTTGCAGGGAATATCCCCCATAAAACAGGATTCAGCTTTGAAATATGCCATGCTCCATGCTGTTCTTAGCCATTCATAGAGATTAAAAAGTAAAATAGGATGCTGGGAGAATCTCCTTCTTTACTGCATTTTACTTGATAAAGTAAGGCTCTATCAATAACAACAGATATTGCTACTCCAGAAAGAAAATCCCATATGACTGGTCAAGAAGTACAGAATCAGTATGTTCATGTCATTTATAACACACGACCAGTTCAAGTGAACCATGGCACTGGACTTAGTTTGGGGCCTACATTCTAAAAATGTTTATTACTTTGCAGGTGAATTTCAGGCGCGGCTTCTCAGAAGATGGAAAGAACAACGTCATAACCTCGTGGGCTGGTATTTACAGCACTAAATCAAGGATGAGGATTAAATGCTTCATGGAGACCATTGAACTGCTTGAGAATACAAGGCATGCTTGAGTAATATCAGAAGATACTACAGGGCACAGAGTTAACAGAAGACACAGCTGCAGCCATGTAGCTAACAAGAGGGGTTCCTGGAGCAAACTACTGCAAGAATAACAGAATCATGAAGATTGGAAGAAACTCTTATCCCTCACTTTCTAGTCCAACTCCCTGTCCAAAAAGGGTCCACTATAGCCCATGTCTTAGGATTGTGTCCAGCCAGGGCTGGACTACCGCTACAGGTAGGGATTCTACAACTTTTCTGAGCAACCTGTCCCAGGGTTTGACCACCCTCAGGAAAAATATGTTTTCCTGTATTCAGATGGGGTATTCTATTGTTTAAATAGTCTGTGCTGAGAAGAGTCAGAGTCCTTCTTCATTCCCTCCCGATGAGTATTTATACATATTGGTAAGATTCCCCGGAGTCTCCAGGTCTAGCAGGATGTTGGTATTCTTCACCGTGAAGGTGTACTTTGCAGGCTCATAGTTGACTTGCTAACCACCTGGACCCCAAGGTCCTTTACTGAAGAGCATCCTCATGGTCAGTCATACCATTTCTCCAGCCTGTCTGGGTCCTTCTGAATGGAAGGACCCCAACTGCTGTATTAGCCACATTCCTTCCAGTTTATGTTATCTAAAAATCTACTGTGGGTCCACTCTGTCTCATCAGCCAGGCCATTAATGAAGATACTAAGCAGTATTGACTCCAGTAGTGACTGCTGGGATATACCACTAGAGGTTTGCCTCCAACCTGATTTTGTGTCATTGATCACAGCTGTCTCTATTTCTCACTCTTGTATAGACGTCCCCTAGCACAGGTTAAAGAGTGTTTGACCCTCTCTAATCAGTGGTCAGCTTGAACAAATGCTGCAGATCCGCTTTGATCAAGGACAGCTGACAGATTTTGTTAGAAACAGCTAGGCCTACTATTACCTTACTCTTAGATTTAACTGACAGCAGTGGATACTTTCTCATTGCTCTGAGAGGTCCCAGATCCCTGACAAACTGTCCAGAAGATCTCAAAAAAGCAGAGCCCAGAAACTGCTGTGCAGATTGAAATTTCTGTTAGATGCGCTCTGGAAGCTCTTATATGGACCCGAGATTGGGTTTCATTTTACAGAAACTTTAGAAGAGAGCCCAGGAATTAAATGACTTCGAGACAATGTTGACTGTCAGTGAACCAAGAGCTGTGTATGAATGTTGAAATTACATTATTTGTCATCGGAGACATGCCACACGTTTTCCAGGAACAAAGGAGAGATGATCAGCCCACGAGTGCAAATGTCATAAACTCTGCAATCACACTCGAAGGTAAATTAGTACCTGCTGTTAGGTCCTTTCCTTGTCTTGCTTTATCTGTAACCTTTATTTTTTTATTGCCGGATCTGACACTTTGTCAATAATAGGGACATCTAGGAACGGAAATCCTGGTCCTAATGAAAGCTATGTCAAAATTTTTGATAGATTGAAGTTCAGAGTCAGGCCATTCCACTACATTAAAGGAATTATATTTTTCTGCTCTATTTGTATTTTTATAGTGCACCCATCACCGTGAAATCTCAAATCCCTGACCTGAGTATGGATAAATTAATTCTGAAGCTGTTTTTTCAGAGCAATGAACTGAAAACAAAAAGCCAAAGACTTTTTGGAGGCAGACAGAAGAAACAGAATCTCTGTCTTGTGCCCTCAAGAAAACAAGAATTCAAAGTTCCATGGTATTTTTTGAAAAGACAGTATTTAGAGTAAGATATATATTATTTGACTTTAGCCATCAACAATTGAGTGATGATAAACCAAGTTAGTAATTAGTGATCAGACTACTGTCAGTACAAAGTGGTAGACAAGTTTAAAGGAAAATTCAACTTTTTCTCAGACAATCATGTAAAACTTGTGAGGTGAATAACTATATAGAGATATGTGTCTCTCCTTTGAGTTCAGCAAGAATATATACAGGTAGCTTGGACCAGACATCTAAGATTTAGAAAGCTATAGCGAGATGACCACAATTTGGAGAGATAGTAATACAGTCTCATAGGTTTCATTTTCAATAGATCATCAAACAAAGCAATCCTGGTCGATATTTGAATGGGTAGTCACTGTGGATCACAGGAGCTCCAAGAAACAGAATTAGTATTAAAAATACTCTTCATGAATCATCACTGAAACACCATGACATGTTAGATGCTAGATACTCTGTTTAAGGTGAATCATAAAACACAGCCAATGGTCTTTTATGCACAATAAAAATCCCATGTCCTCTTCACAAGAGGAGTAGTGAAGTTGTCCCCAGTGGCTTGTTTTTCTTCCAACCGAATAATTGTGTGCTTCTTTTTCCTGCATTGAAGAAGACATTGCTTGCATAGCATTCCTGTGTTTTTGTTACAGGCTGCTAAACTTCAAGGTTAAGCTTCTTCACTGTGTATGTCTTGCAGTAAAATCTGTGATCCAAGAGAGGACAGAAAACTGTAAAGTCATCAAGAGGTGTTTGTTTTTTATATTCTACTAGAGGAAGAAGTATTGTCTGGTTTCTTTGGGAACTGTCTCACACATCCACAGATCTCTGGGGTTTATATCCCTGAAGGTTTGACTAATCACATTTACAAGACCTTTATTTCCTTCACAGCTCCTCCAGAAGCACGCTGGATACATGCCTGTCAAAGGCCCCAGTGAGGTTTGCATTAATTACTTTTACAAGTATTAACTCCAACATAAATTTTGAAATTTTAGAAATCTGTTGTGTCTAAAAGACCAACCTTCTTCTACATAGCGTCTGTTCATTTCCTCCATCAAAATCATATTGCCTCTTGAGTGTCTCATACGAGGAGTACCTGGGAAGTGAGAAGAATATCATGAAAGCTATGAAGAAGACCTTTGTACTTGTATTTCCTTTTTTTCTCTCCTCAAGTTGTTTATTGATGAGGAGTGAGTTCTGCAAAATCTATTGCAGGATCTACGACTCTAAGGAACATTCCCAGAAATGTCACTCAGTCATTAATGACTGCAATTCCCCCCTGTCTGAAATTATGTAAATTTATTGTAGGCTTTAACCATTTTCCAAATGTGTTCACTCAATATTTAAGCCTTCAAAGTGGTTATAAGTTTGGACAGGGTTGTTCTTTGGCTTCTGGCCCTAGAAACCAGTAATACCACTGTATAATTTGAAAAAAAAAAAAAGTGTTCTAATATATAAACTCCGGGAACTTGTTTGTCTTTGAATAATATATCGGGAATCTCAGAATAAAATCTCTTAATAATTCAGCCATCAACCCAGAATCATTACAGATATCTGTCAAAAAGATATAAGCTTAAGATAGGTGATTAGATCCACTTTTGTACCTACTGAGGTTAAAGCCTCCTAAATGGATGTAAACCATGACTGGTGATGGGTCAACGATCTGGGAATTGGAAAATCTGGGCTGTGTTCCCAGTCTTGTCACTGGCCTATTGTCCAACCGTCACGAATTTCTGTTTTCCTTCTTTTCCCTTACACAATTTCTCCATTTAGGTGGTAGAACAGAATCGAAGAGAACACTTCTGTGCCTGTGGGCAGAGACAGCTCCCTCAGATGATTCTACTTTCTCTAAGGTAAAAAGAACATGTGGTCCTGGAGAAAGTGACAGGGAAGTTGCACTGATCATTGGAGCACAGGACCCTTCTTCAGCTCCTTCTCCTGCTCTGGGCCCATGAGTTCTACCTTGCTGACTATGTGGTCGTTCAGCTTCAGCAGAGGAGTGAAGAAAAGAAATGAGATCCCATTCCACCATGCTGATGGACCCACTTCATGCACAGTTACCTCACTGTGAGGTTATTACACAGCTGTGTGGAGCAGCTACTCAGCACTTACAGAGCTTCAGCAGCCTATTACCAAATAGATGACTTGGGCTCCTAAGCCAAGGAGCAGTTTCAGGCTCTGGAACTCAAATATACATAAGCTTAGCTTAGCAATCTAATTTCATGCACTTTCTTTGGGGTATTTCCTACTGGATTATAGAGTAAAATTAGGCAGTATGCTGGCTTTGGTGTTCCCCTGCCACTGTCTTTCATCATCTTAAGCCTGTTTAAGGGATATCAGTAAACAAATCAGGTGTATGGCACACTCTCACCAACAGCTATAGCAATACCATTAGGGTAGCAGTGAACTGGATCATGATGTAAGAACAAGCAGCAAGAGAGAAACTTGCTATGACAGCTTCACTGTCCCAGCAAACAAATCTTATGATTGCACTTTCAGTTATACAGATAACTATGAGCACAGATTTTGGAAACATCAGCACCAAGAAGCTAGAGAAGGCAAGGGAGTCAGATGGCTCATATGCCTTCATAAAATGGAATAATTTATTTCAATAAAGTTCATTTTCCTGTATGCAAATCACCGGCTGTTGCCAAATATATACACATTAACCTATTATTTATATTTATATTTATA
>NW_009706260.1:3356-4064 GCF_000703405.1 Apaloderma vittatum | reverse complement strand
GTGATATTAACGATCTTTTCCAACTGAAGCAATCCAGAGAAGGGCAACCAGATGATGAGGGGACTAGAGGGTAAGTCTTACAAAGAGAGGCTTAGGGAGCGGGGGCTGTTCAGCCTGGAGAAGAGGAGGCTGAGATGAGACCTCATTGCTCTCCACAACTCCCTGACAGGGTGTTGGCCTCTTCTCCCTAGTGAATAGCGGTAGGACAAGAGGGAACAGGTTCAAGCTGAGCCAGGGGAAGTTTAGATTGGATATTAGGAAAAACTTCTTCACTGAAAGGGTGGCGAAGCATTGGAATGGGTTGCTGAGGGAGGTGGTAGAGTCACCATCGCTGGACCCCTTGACAGGGTAAGAATTTAGTGGTTTAGTGCTACCGTGGTATAGGGCTGTAGGTTGGACTTGATGGTCTTAAGGTCCTTTCCAACCTTGAAGTTTCTATGATTCTATGATCCTGTGATTCTAAGTTATGTTTTGAATTTTATTGCTTAACCTTGGTGGTTCAAAATATTACTAGTTGAAAAGAACTATTTGGGATTTTTTTGGTTAATTTTACAAGAAGAATTTCACATGAACTTTATGTTTGTTTTTTTTTCTTGTTTTCTTCAGTGAAGTTCATCATCCAGAATTCCCATCAGTTCTCTCAGCGTTGGAAATAGACCATGTAGTGGTTGCCAATTGTTTGATTGATTTCAGGAATATAGAAAAAAT
>NW_009706260.1:2896-3324 GCF_000703405.1 Apaloderma vittatum | reverse complement strand
CTGATCTTTAAAAAAGGCATCTTCCCTTTACATGGAGCATATACGATACCTTCACTGATAGTGTGTGTAGAAGAAGAGGTAGAGAAAGATTTTTCCAGCTGTGTCAGTTATCAGTTTTATAGTGCAGGACACGCCGAGGTATGATGTTAACTCCTGGAGGACTTCAAGTAAGGCCCTCTTGGCATTCAGGAAACCCTCAGTATCAACTTAAACACTGTTTTCTGTCGTGGGTGAGACAGCTGATATCCTGTGGTGGATACTGGGATTTAGCCTGGAGAAGAGGACACTCAGGGGGAACCTTATCACTCTCTAAAACTATCTGAAGGGAGATTGTAGTCGAGTGGAGCTCGGGCTCTTCTCCCGGGCAACCAGTGACTGGACAGAGGGCACGGCCTGAAACTGCGTCAGGGGAGGGTTGGGGTGGATCT
>NW_009706260.1:0-2868 GCF_000703405.1 Apaloderma vittatum | reverse complement strand
AGGCACTGGGATGCACTGCCCAGGGAAGTGTTTGAGTCACCGTCCCCGGAGGGGTTTAAGGAGAGGCTGGATGTGGCACTTAGTGCCCTGGACTGGCCCATGTGGTGGTGTTGGGTCACAGACTGGACTTGATGATCTCAGAGGTCTTTTCCAGCCTCAATGATTCTGTGATTTATTTAAGAATCAGCAACTTTTAGAGCTTTAAGTGTTATTTCCACGTACTTACTTATTTCCCTGCCCTCCCCTCGACCCCAGGGCTACTGTCTTAGGTCTCAACATCTGCCCCAGCAGGGAGATCCCTGCTGGTCATGGAGGGTCAGGCAGAAAATCTTACCAATTCATGCTGTGCAGCTGCTCACAGATGCCTGTTTGGGCTATTACTGGCCAAGGTCCCTGGGCATTCCCTGGGATTTCTCTTTACAGATCTCTCCCTGTGTGTTTCTAGGATCTTCTGGGATGTTCACCACCACCTTTCTGGCCCTCTCCTTGGTCTGGTTTTCCGGTGTTAGTAGTCCATGTGTGTGTGATCAGCCTCCTAACTGCCATCAGGCTCATGTCTCTCTGTCAGTTGTTGGGTTCAGGGTATGTCAGGTTTGCATAGCCTGGGTGTTACCAAATTTTGCAGCCAGGCCCTACCAGATGGACCTTGCAACAGGTAGCTACATAGCGGTTGTAGCTGTAGCAGGCTTGTGCTCGAGAGTTCAGAAGTTCACTTTTGAATATCCAGTCACTCACTCTTACGTGTAATTATGAGCTGCCTGTTAGGATTCACAGCATAATTTCTTTTTCACCTACTGCAACAACCAGAACTCCTTTGGACTCTGCAGTGTTAAAACATTTGAGATGAGAAGGTGGAAAGAAACATTTTTGTGGATAGAGTATGGTAAAATAAGATTAAAAAAAAGTAGGATTTGAAAGAGATGAGTGGCAACTGGCATTGAATTAAGATCACATACTACTTTGATAGCAATCTGGTTTTTTGATCACCATAAGAACCTGTTAATGAACTGGTTTGTGCCACCATATGATTTCTGATATTTTTTGATTTTTCTGTTACTACTGATACCAACTGCTGCAGATAAAATTACAAGTAAAATGTTCAAAGATTAAAAATAAGATGCATATATTTTGATTTTAGAAAGCAGGCTATTCTGTAAGCAGCAGAACTAATATTGCTTGCTTTTCCTGGATATTAGTTTTCTCCAAAACCACTCTAGATTCTCCTCTGACATTCCTTCTGGAAAAGAGGCAATTTATGTTATAGTGCAGAGCTGACTGACAGTTTATCAAATGTGGCTGTTACTGAATGGGATTTATAACAGCTGAACTTTCTAGACTTTTCTAATTGGATTATTTATGAATTTAGAATATTAGCATTTCACTTCTAGTGAAACTGTTTATGGATGAGAACTTCTAGACAACTTTTAAATTGATATCTTTTAGTTACGGATGCTTTTCTGTTGGTGTGATAATGGCAAGAATGCTAGTTTTGTTCTTGCCCCTCTGCCTTGCCTAACCACTGATTTTTTTATAACGTTATTATCCTTGAGCCCTACCTGAACAGTTTCAACAGAATCTGAAAAGCTGATTAGGTATGGTGTGGAAGAAATGGTACTTCTGAATGGATAACATGATTGCCTTGGACAAAGGCACTTGTGACCACTCGGTCACTGGTGCATCTCAGAATCACAGAATGTCAGGAGTTGGAAGGGACCTCTAGAGATCATATAGTCCAGCCCCCCTGCCAGAGCAGGATCACCTACAGCAGGTCACACAGGAACACGTCCAGGTGGGTTTTGAATGTCTCCAGAGAAGGAGACTCCACAACCTCCCTGGGCAGCCTGTGCCAGGGCTCTGTCACCCTCACAGCAAAAAAGCTTTTCCTAATGGTTTTGTGGAACCTCCTATGCTCCAGCTTGCACCCATTGCCCCTTGTCCTGTCACTGGACGTCACTGAGAAGAGCCTGGCTCTGTCCTCCTGACACTCCCCCTTGACATATTTATAAACATTCATGGGGTCACCCCTCAGCCTCCTCTTCTCCAAGCTAAAGAGACCCAGCTCCTTCAGCCTTTCCTCCCAAGGGAGATGTTCCACTCCCTTCATCATCTCTGTGGCTCTGGGCTGGACTCTCTCAAGCAGTTCCCTGTCTCTCTTGAGCTGCATGTTTCTGTTTGTGCAAATTCAGTGCAAATTCTCTGCAAATTTTCTGTTTGTGCATGTTTCCTCAAAATTTGATTGAATATTGTTTGACATACTTCACACCTTGCTTTGGAAGATTGTTTCCTATATGCGTATTCCGCTTTTGATATTTAAATATATGTGTGAAAAGTGATCTTCTGGTTAGTAATTTTAAATTATTTTTTAATCCCATGGTAAATTTAAGGCACTGGTTAGACTATGGAACTTACAATGCATATAAACTTGTAATAGAATAAAAGGAATGGGCAGCTAAACTAAGTGGGTGGTTTTTGAGAACATAGATATCTTACTCAATTACAAAAAGCAGATTCTTGACATCACAGATTTTTTCACATTTCTTTTAGTACTGTACTTATTTCTCATTAAGAATTGAAATTATTTATCAGTGACAGCTTCTAGACAAGTTGATATCATTTATGGTTACTTTTCTGTTGATATGATAAAGTCATTGTATTTTTCAGAGTAGTCGTAAAGCTCGCGAAGTAATGCAGCTTCATCGGCCCCCCAAAAATTGTAGAGAAGCTTTCTCTGGTGAAGGTGATCAAGTATTTGAAAGACAGTATTACTCTTCTGATTGCCTCAGACCCAAGTTCCTAAGCAAAGATGTCGAACCAGAAATAAGGTTAGCATCTTGTAACGTTGGATTTGTGAGAAGTGCACTTGTTGAC
>NW_009706259.1:11597-15644 GCF_000703405.1 Apaloderma vittatum | reverse complement strand
CTGGGGCACCGTGCCGGCTCCGTAACCCACGGCACGGAGCAGAGCACGGGGACACGGCCAAGAGGTTACAGGGCTGTGCCGTGCTGGTGCCGGCACCCACGCCGCTGCGGCTGTCTCTAAACTCTTCCCCGCCTTTTACAGGACAACTTCCTTACTGGAAGAGGCAGCTTTAACCCCATCCGCTTCCTGACGCCATTCATTCAGGGTCAGGCGTTCCCGCTCTAGGCTAGCTGGCAGGTGGGAAAGGAAATCTGCCACTCTCAGCCCGAGGGGACAGGCTCTCTCCAGCCAGGGAAGGGCAACCCAGAGCAGATGAAAGCCCTGAGGTGGCCTTGACCTCCCATCAAAGCCTCTGACAGTGAGAAAAGCTGCACTCGGCCAAAAGCAGAGCAGCCAGGGATCTCGAAGCAGTTCCACTGAAGCCCAGAAAGCAACATTTTGCAGGGGAGCGAGAAGAGGCGGCAGTTTCAGCCCACCAGGGAATCGGAACTCATCACCCCTTTCGGCAGCCAGTCTTCTCCTAGGAGCCTTTGCAATTCTCACAGCAAACGTCCAGCTGAAGTTCTGCTCCTCGGCCAAGGTTGAGGCTACCAGCTCCAGCCTTCCCCAGGAGGCAAAGATGCAGCTGCTGTGCTGTGAGGACTCTGAGCTGTACCAGGGTGCTCTCAGCTAATACAGGTAATAATTGCAGTTTCCAAGAGACTTCATGGCTGGAACTGGCTCCAAAGGAATAAAAAAAACCCCTGCAGAACAAATTGCCAGCTGGGAAAAATAACCCAAACCAAAACAACACCAAACATGGTCTCTAGTTAGAGGAGAGTAATACATTTTAAAAATATGTTTCACTATCTAGATCCAATGGACACAACTTCTCAATGAGAATACTCTTTTAATTAGGGAAAAAATACTTCCATTATTTTTAAAACAAGTTTGCACCTGACAAGTAAAAAAACAAAACAAAATTGTGACTTCTCAAGGCCCTGTACATACCTCAATGTGGAAGTGTACTTTTATCCTAAACAGTAAATGTTACTGCCAAGCCTGCATTCACGTTAAACAACACAGCTGATAACTGTGACACAAAATATCAGAGAAAACAACGTCTTTTTGGTACCTTCCACCATCAAGTACAATGTTGTGTTGTGTTTTTAGAGTTGGAGGGAAAAAGAACAACAGAAAACCTTTATGGATAAACGCATCGTTAACATGCAACGGGATCCTGTGCAGAATTAAAATGGTTAAGAGGTCCATACGTAAGAGCATTTCAAATTGTTGGCTTCTTTTTGCCTGGTAACTACAGTTTCACGCAGTGCTTTGGGTTAGTTGTACAAATCAGTTTTGTGAGAGGACCAATGACATTAATAACAAACAGTCAGTGCCTACCGGTAGTAAGTAACGCGCAACACTCGACAGAAAAGACAATACTAGGCCAACAGCAAAATTGTCCGTTGTTCCTGGGCGATACAGGAGCCCGCTCTGTTTCTTAGGTACTTGGCAGCCCACACTCCTAAGGCCATTCGCAAATTTTACCCGTGTCGTTTCTGTAATGAATCGAGCTGTTTTATTTTTGCTGACACAGCGGTTACGATCGTCCATGGCTGTCAGTGCAGGTACAAAGAGAGTGCAGTGTTGAAAAAAGCCGGTTCTCAAGCAGTTTTAAAATGCAGTTTTAAAGTCGTAACTTAGCTGGTAAGAAAAGTCTCCTCCCTTGATGACAGTGCAGATTCTCTTCCACTTCTACGCCACAAAAAGTTATACGTGACACGGTCGTTTCTCCACAGTGGACAACACTGAGTAGTGGTAGTTGGTATTAGGTCAGCTCTAATAGTTTATTCTCCAAGCTCACATGTTAAAGAAAATCTACTAAGATGTCCTGATGAGTGGGGACCGCTCACTTTCAGTACTCTGAAAGAAAAAAATAAAATAAAATCACATCACAGCCAAGTTAAATACAGCACATGAGAGAGCTTCCACGGTGGGGAAGCTGGACTGCTGGGACTTCAAACGGGAAAGGAAAAGAACTTGTGGCTCCTATATCTTAAGTACAATTACCCATTAGCATGGCACTAAAAAAAGCACCCGAGGGTGGATGGCAGCTTGAGCAGGGGCCAGGCGCTCGCTATAGCACCTTAGAGATGATGGCCATAACCACCCTGGCAGGAGGGGCATCACAAGGGGAGCTCTAACTAGGTGAATTACTTTAGTTTGCAGGAAAAGCAACTCCAAGGAGAAAACAGCCTACTAGAGTACCCAGTCAAGTTCTCTAACCAAACGGTGTGTAGTTTGTCTCATCTGAACGCAACTGCCTTGCCTAGTAGGGTGAAATTTTGGCATCAGAAGTAGCTGTCCCGTTTTGAGTTAATCAGAACCAGTTCTCAACAGCTCAGACCACGACACCAGCGACCTCAAGGCCAGCAGGTCATTCGGTGACGCACGTCTTCATAAATACACGTACAAATCTGCAGGCTGGACAAAACCATCTGCATGCTGTTGTCTAGAAAATTCACCCATTATTTGGCTGTAAATTTGCATTGTGATTCTAAAGAACTAATTGGCTGGCACAACACAATTGTTTCCATGGAGAACACTGTCAGATTGTTGCTGACTAAATCTCTCCATCAAATTTGGTGGACTTTTGTGCATCTTATCCTTCAGGGTCCTCTAGACAGGCTGATTTATTTTATTTTTTTACTACTGTTGCCATGGGAATTAGGCACAGAAGATACGACCTGCCTTACCATGTTTCTTACATTAGCTCCATTCCTTTGCTTTGGTGCATTTATTCTGAGTCTATTAAAACTTCCCTTCCCTAGAAAGGTCATTTTAAACAAAAACAACATGTAAAAATGTTTGTGTGCAGAAAGACACCAAACAGGTAAAATCAAAAGAAAATCAAATACAGGCAAATGTACGATCAGGAAGTTCAAATTCAAATGTTACTTGCCTCTTCACTTATTCCCCGGGACCTGCACACAAGCACAATGAAAACAATTCCAAAACCAATTCCTAGAGCCATGATTACGAAGGGGATTGCAGTTACAGCGCTGGCTTCCAGCAGGACATGCTTGAGTCTGGTGGCAGACGCTTCATCAATCAGAACACTCTGGAGCAGAAAGAGATGAAGAGGCAAAGAAAAAAAAAAGAAAAAAAGGTTTATTTCTGTTCTTCTTTTGTATTAGACCACTTTTACTTTCATGAAGGGTAGGGAAACAACATTCCCAGAACTCTCCACTTCTTTGCTTCGTGATACACGTTTCCTCCAGGAACTCTCAGCTCTCCTCACGTGGCCAGAGGGATCATCTAGTCCGCATTTTAAAACAAAGTCGTGATTTTTAACTCTTATTAGGAATGGAATAATATAGGCCTGGAATAATGGTGTATGTCATCAAAACTAGGCCTCTAGAGTACTCCCTGAACCAAATTAATCCAACTACATCACAGGAGTATTCATAAAAGACGACTCGTAAAAGGTGTGATCCTGTGAACTCCTGCCTCCTAACCTGAGCACTTGTCCTCACAGCCAACACCTTTGAAATTAAAAGGACTGTCTGACTGAGAGCGTTTTGAGGGGCTGACTTATCACTGTATAAAACAAGGGAAACAACATTTCTTTTCTGATTAACTCAAAGACAGTATTTGTGCAAGCATAAACATACCCCAATGCTGCAAAGAAACAGTGCAAATATTTACCTCGTTTATATACATCACTGGGAAAACTAGAGTTCGGATGTTGCCTGTTTCACTGCGTAAAAGAAAAAAACAGTAAAAAATTGTGAGTTTGCAACTTTTCCACCTGAGGGTTCTGAAGAAAGATTATAGTAGAGGAATGAACAAGGAAACTGTTCCTAAAAAAGCTCTAGGCTTCCCTTCTTATTGCTGATTTTCACTTCGCTACTGAAGTAGAATAATCTCAGTCTCCAAGATGAATAATAAATTCTGGTTTTGGAGGAATGGCCTATTTTGGGACTTGATGGGCAAAGAAAGAGAGGGATCCCTAAGAGGCTCATTAATAACTGACCGAATGACAGATTTGTGCCAGTCAGCAGG
>NW_009706259.1:0-11566 GCF_000703405.1 Apaloderma vittatum | reverse complement strand
TAAGCTAATCGGATGTCGAAGGTTACTCCTATTTGTAAAACACAGAAACTATTGTCCAAGCAACATGTGCACAGTGGCAAAACCCCCCCAACATTTGGCACACGTGAAATAACAGCTTACTCTTAAGTTGTGCTAATGTAATAGTTCCTGGGCACGAGGAAACAAGGCGGTGCTGTTCTGAAGAAACATCACCAACTCTCCCAAGAGGACTGGGCAGACAGAATACTTTTTTTAGTTATAATATACAGCAAAGCTGTGCCAATAACCATCAGCTCAGAAGGTGAGTAGGAAGAATAGCTATCACACAGCTTTGGTGATGAGTAAAGCAACATGTCAGAAAGCCACAAGACAGAGGGAACGGTATTTCTGCAAAACTGAGCAGAGAACACTTACAAAAATTCAGGTAATTTTCTAACGTGAACATTGATCTGCATCCGCTTGGCTGCTTGCAGGACAAGCCCTGTCAGCTGGGGAATAAAAGAAATCAAGAGTGTCAAAAAAAAAAAAAAGTAAATGTGAAATAACAGGAACTGGGAGAATACAGCCTAATATTTACACTGCTGTGGACCTGACAAGGTGAGACAAGACTCGCTTAAGGTTATTATTTATTTCCCTTCCCCAAGATACTCTTGTAACTCACATACCGACATTCCTACCTACATGGGAGGCTGCAACAGAGATAAAGGTGCCATTGTGCTGTGCAAATTTGTACTCAGGCTACAGTGAGATGCCCTTTCTTCCAGAGCCAGCTCTAGTTTTAGAAAAAGCTACCACCTGCAGCTCTTTGTCCTGGTTGCCAAGTACTGTCGCAAAGACTACAGTCTGTCATGAGACAAACCTTTCTCTCTAAAAGGTGAAAACCAGATACTGAACCCCATCAGTGGGAGTGTACAGCCACAGAGATAAATACTTCCCTCAGTAATGCCACCACGTGAGCAAGAGCTGCAGCTGGATCCACAGGAATATTTTCCTCATTCAAGTGGCAAAATTGAGTCTGGAGAGCGGGTGGGAGACGCAGAGCTCATTTTATGGTAGCACAAAAAAGCTGGGTCAGTAGGAGCAGAGTAACAGGAAGAACCTGGCACCAAACCAGATAACAAGCAGCATCTGCACCAGACTAAATTTCCTCCTGTTTTAGCTACACATAACAGCTTGATGCATCAGAGCACTGTTTCTGTAAATTAGGCAGGTAGTGCTTTTGCTCTTTCACTCAACCTCCACTTGTCTGTGTGGATGTAGAGATCAATTCTGTACCAGTTTTAGCTGGGATAGAATTAATTTTCCTTATAGTAGCTGGTATCGGGCTAAGTTTTGGAATTGTGATGGAAACAGTGCTGATAACATATGGATGTTTTAGTTATTGCTGAATAGTGCTTGCACAGCCTTAATGCCGCCTCTGTTTCTCATACTCCCTGCCAGCGAGTAGGCTGGGGGTGGGCGAGAAGCTGGGAGGGGACACAGCCAGGAGAGCTGACCTAAACCAGCCAGAGCCACATCCTGTGCCGTAAGATATCATGCTCAGCAATGAAAAACCGTGGGGAGGTTTGCCAGAGCTGCTGTTGCTCAAAGAATAGCTAGTGGTGACCAACTACAGTTTTTTTGCATCACTAACTATTCTTGGATTTGTTTCTCCTTGATTATTTTTTCTTTTTTTTTTCATTATTAAAGGGGTTTAATCTCAACCTGAAGTCTCTCCTCTCATTATTTCATCCCTCCTGCTTGCAGGGCAGTGAGTGAGCAGCTGTGTGGTGCTGAGCTGCCTCTCAGAGTTAAAGCACATGGGCAAATCCATGGACCATCAGTTGCAAGCTCCCTTTACTTCTGACATTTCATGGTGAGAATATCAACAACTCTGTAAACTTCCATGGAAGGCACCACCCTTCTGTATCTCTCATGACTCCACACTACCTACATTGAGGCCAAGATCCACTGAATCTTTATTGATTTGCACTCTTGGTCCACATACTCAGCTTCTTCAACTTCAGGAAAATAGTCAAGACAAAACTTAAATGTTGGCAGCGTGAACAGAAGCAGCCTCATCTGCTTTTAAGAAACGTTTTAACCACTTCATCTCATTGTTACCAGTCTGATGGCATCTCTCATTGCACAGGCACAATCACAGAATCATAGACTGTGTGGGGCTGGAAGGGACTTCTAGCCATCATCTAGCCCAGCCCCCCTGCCAGAGCAGGATCCCCTAGGGCAGCCCCACAGGAACACATCCAGGCGGGTTTGAAAGTCTCCAGAGCAGGAGACTCCACACCCTCCCTGGGCAGCCTGAGCCAGGGCTCCAGCACCCGCACAGTAAAGAAGTTTCTCCTCACGTTGAGGTGGAACTTGCTATGTTCTATCTTGTACCCATTATTTGTTGTTCGGCTGCTGGGCATCACTGAGAAGGATTGTCTCCTTCCTCTTGACATCCACGCCTCAGATACTTATATACGTTAATAAAGTCCCCTCTCAGCCATCTCCTTTCAAGACTAAACTGCTCCAGTTCTCTCAGTCTGTCTTGATAGGAGAGACATTCAAGTCCCTTAATCATTCTCTATTGGACTCTCTCCAGACGGTCCCTGTCTCTCTTGAACTGGGAAGCCCAAAACTTAACAAAGTATTCCAGGTGTGGTCTCAGCAAAGTTTTCTCTATACAAGCAAATACAAACATTTCAGTTTCACATAAACTAGGACAGTTTCCTTGAAGTCAATGAAATTATGTCGATTCACAGCACTGAAGGTGACCTGAACCCATGTGGTTGGATTTGTCTCTATAACCCTTGAAAAAAGGCTGCACTTACAGGATTGATGTCCAAAAATGTCTCATGATATTCCTTTTTTGGATGCATGCCCTCTATGTTCTCTATAAACTTTTGATCTGCTTGGTAAAAATGTGGAGCTGACAGAAATATTGGAGCACCTGGAATGTGAAAACATGCAGAGTTACCACCTAAAAGAGTCAGAGTCTCAAAACTCTTCCCACTGTGCCATTTACACGGAAAGAAAAAGCCTGCTCTGGAGCTACAGAATCAACACTCGGATTCTCTGTCTTAAGAACAAGCTCTATTTTCCCTTGTGCTGCATCATCGTGGCTTCACGTCTCAGGTTTGCATCCCAGTCTTGTGCACTGTTTTCATTCAGCCACTCAGATGCAACAGCTACCCGGATAAAAGCAGAGGACAAATGCCCAAGCTGTTCAGTACAGATCCTGGTACTTCCTTCCAATTCCTTGATTTAAGCTGAAGCAGGCAGCACCTCACAGGAATATCCCCTCAGTTCACTACTGCATTTTGTAACCAGACCATCCCTCGTTGGTGACTGATTTCACTGAGCACAGTCACCACCCTGCAGGCCTCACTAAACTGTCCTCATCCATTTCAGACAGAAAGAAGTAGGTTCCCCACTGATGTCCTTCCAGTCTGTTTCCACCGCCTGGTCACATACCTTGCTTGCAGATGCTGACGTTGAGGACACCAGTGCCAGGGCAGTGTCCTGGCGGCACGCAGAATCCAGCGTTGTCTGGGTTAACCGTTGTGTTGGCAAACACCATAGCAGAGGGCACGAAGCGGTAGGATGGGATGCCTGTAACTGTTCCTGAGCTGTCGTACACCAGGAAAAGTGATCTGCAAGGAAGGAAACCCCAAATTTGTTAGTCCTGAACACACACTGACACCTGCTGCAAATGTCTCTTTGCCTGTATGTCAACTTAAGTTTAAGTGTATTGATTTAAATAAAGAATTTCAGATTAGTTTTGTTGCTGGCACAGAAACAGACAAGGCAGGAGACAAGGTCTAACATGAGGAAGGAAACACCAAGATTTTCTTGACATTATGTCAAGTTAGGAATCTCTGAAGAGGACAACCTGGGGTCTCTAAAACAGCAGGGCACAGAGGAAGGTTTTGGAGGAAAGAAGCTTCAGGCAAGGTTCATAACAACCCTTCCATTTCCCTCATTACTAGCCTTGCAAGGCAGTCTAGTGTGTCTCTCCAGTCATCTTCCAAATTTTCTCATTATTTTGAAATAGCAAATCCTCAACCTGATGCAGATTGTTGCTTTGGGGTTTTTTTCCGTGTAACTCTCTCATCCTTCAAACCATGAATAAACAAAGAACACTCGTACTTTTAAAAAAAGTCACAGGAAGAAAAACACCAGCCTAATGTGAAATCTTGGGAGGATTAGATATAAATGCTGTTTTCAAGTCTAAGCAACATTCTCCTCTCCTTACCTGCAGAAATCAGAAGAAAAGATATATATGTGCTCATCTTTGCTAATCAGTGGGTGAAAGGATGTCCCATCTGTTCCATTAATCATGTTACATTCCTCTGTGGTCCACCAGCTCAACGACCTGAAGAAAACAAAGTCAAGACAGTAAGGTTTGAGCAGCAGTCAGGCAACGCGAGCTCATGGTCTAAGCAAATGAGAATCAGACTGCACTCAGTGCCTCAGCTCTGCTAACAAAAAGGGGGATTAAAACAGGTCTAAATGGTGTCCTAGGTGAGTATTGGGAGCTGTCTGCTCTTGAAGAGCCAGAGCTGTCTGTCTTAAAGAGTTATGTGATATATACCCAAATACTTTGGGGCTGGTCTGAAGCTACAGCTGCTAAGAGCTGTCATCCTCAGAATAAAAGGACACTGTATTTTGTAAGCAATGCTTAGGTTCAACCAAAATGTGCAAAGCAGCAGCTTTTGACAGAGGTCACATCACACTGGAAAAAAACTTACTCCTTTCCTTTCCATTCCACAATCCTCGAGAAGTTAAGGTAGTTCGTTTCTCCACTGAGGAAAACATATTCTCCGTCATCGGTTCCATTCATCTGCAAAGAGATAACGTGGGTTTTTCATCAGGCCACTCTGTAACACCTGCCTGGGAACTACTACAGCGCAGCAGGAGCTTAACCTGTCATCATTGCAAATCCACCCGTGGAGTGATGGACTGCCCCTGAGGTTCATAAAACTCCACCTTGAATATAAATCAGGTGCAAGTGTCTGGGACTTCCCAAATGAAGGGAATATACCATTAGATCAGCCTTCTCTTCCTTAGAAATTTGCCGCTGAAAAAACCCAGCCCTTAGGAAAAAAAAACAAACAGAGAAAGTATAAAATAAGCTGACTGCAGATGACCTCCAAGAAAGAAGGAGCCCCCACAGTCCAAAATGAAATACTGCAGAAGCCAGTAATGGTTCCGGCACAGAAATAACACACCATTTCAATCAACTACTAAGGAAACTGCTCAGGACGTTTTTTTCTAGTAGTTTGCACAACGCACCCCACAAAGCCCACGTTATTCACACGAGCACAGGCGAGAGTGGAGTGGTTTCCATCCACCTTTGGAAAGCTTATCCATATCCAATAAAGGGCAGTCAGACAAAACACTCGGAGCTGCACTATCAGCCAGTGCCTAAAACCAGCCAAAACCCAAGAGGAAACATCCTTTTTCTGTAACTGCAGCCTTCCTCCTGGCCGCGCTCCAGGCACGTCCTTCTCAACTGACTGGTGGTGACAGTCCGAAATCTGTAGCAATGACATCATTCCCCACCTCAAGGATCAGAAAGTCCGGCCTCTCCGTTACCTTATTAAATAAACCAAACACTGGGTCGATCTCGGGATGCACAAGATGAATGGTTGACAGGAGCCTGTCTTTGTAGCCCCAAAGCAATTCATGAACCGTGTGGACCGTAAACAGGGATTCTTGGTACAGAAGCAGGAGTATCTCGGTGGCAAACTGAAGAGGGGTTGATCTGGTCCACTCCATCGCAGTCTGCCAGGGGATTGGAATAAGGGAGCAATGGTCAGATTTATCGTAGAATAAATCCCACCGGCTGCACGCAAACACAGACACACAGGCGCGTTTCAGCATCGCACACCTTCAAGCTGTATTTTCAGTTTCGTTATTTCCACTCGTGTCAAGTAATGTGCTGGCTAACAGGTTCTGCAGCTTTTCTCCCACACGGATGCGCTTTTGCAGATTCCCTTGGAGCCCGGTGCTGGCACACAACCAGCTCCATTCTGTGCCATTAACCGCCAGGTCTTAAGAATGGATTTGAAGCGAGATGTGCTCAACCGCTTTCTAAGCAGCCTGAATTTCTCAAGCATATTACAGCTTTAAACTTCACCCTTTGCAAGTTAGCGTTTACATTTTTTAAAGCTATTTTTCAAATATACTAATTTCTCCAAAATGCAAACAACACCAAAATTTCCTTTCTAGCTGACAAGTGATTTTTACAACGTGCCTTTAAAAAAGCAAAACCAATGGAGGGAACTGTCCTTGGGCAAACCACTCTGTAGTTCTTCTACTACTGCCTGTTACAGCACAGCGCAGCCAAAAATCTGAACAAGAGATAATGCTCACCACCACTCAAATGCCTGGGAGGAATTATAAACACAGTGTCCGTACTGTTTGTAACTTTTAGTAAGCTGAATCCTACCTACTACTACACACAGTGTATTTATGTATTCATTCGTGAAACCAGACATGCTATTTTTGGAAATGCTGAAGGGAAAAGTAGAAATGAATGTACACTGTAAATAAAGTCAGTTAAACTAGTATGAGGGGTAAAGGCTTAGTTGCACAAACAACAAGTGATTTAAAGCAGTTTAATTTCCTTTGGAAGGTCTGACAGCTTTAGAGCTGCTTGTTCTCCTACTACTGCTGAATGAGACCAAAAATCATGGTCTGCCTCTCATCAACAAAATGAGACTTCCTTTGCAGCGCACTTTCACCTCACACAGTTTCTGGATGCACACTTTCACTTAAAAGTTTTTTCTAAGAGCACTTTTTCATTCAGTTGTATCCCCTGTTATAATTGCCTTTTTTTTCTTTTTACTTGGAGAGGCAGACTTGGAAGCATTTTTTCCTATTCTGACAAAAATAACTCCAAGCATTCCACACTCTCTCATTCCCAAGTCAGAATTCCACCTATGCATTTGACATCACCAATTCCCTGGTTCCACTTACTCAGGGAAACCCAACAAGCCTGATTCCTGCTCTTCTCTGAAGTGTGTCTCAGCTCTCAGCGCAAGAGGCAACTAACACTGCAGGGGCGTATGGCGAGGGAGGAACGTAATTTTAAAAACCCACAGCAGTCCAAACCAAAACTGAACGCAGTATCGGCTCCAGACAGAAGCTGCCTCTCTGCTTCTTGAATCACGTTTATCTACCACAGAGGGAGAGACAGTACAAAGCAACACCAGGCTAGTTAGGAAGTGTGTGAGGACGATCTCCAGCACAGAAATGAAAGAGAACTCACCACTGCAGGAATATTAACTGTTCTAATCAGGTCCACTTGAGGGTCACCAACTGACTTCTGAGGATCGAAAACGTATGTCTTTGGATTCAGAGCAGATACTTTGGTACCATTGTCCAAAAACTGAACATGCACTCTTGGCCTGTATTCTCTGAAAAACAACCGAGTTTGTTCATTAATCAAGTTAAACAAGTACATGTAACATTAACTGCAAATAACGTATCGCTACTCTACTGCCTGAAGCACATAAAGAGTGGAATCATTTGGAGTCAATTCATTTTTTGCTACTGCAAAAAAGCAGTAAGAGAACTCCCTTTTAGTCAGTGCAAGCTGAACCACACCTCACAGCAGGCTTCCAAAAATGCCCCCCTACGTGTTAAGTGCACTTTGTATTTTTGCCTCGTCTTCAAAAACCAAGGAAACAGAACCATTTTCAGACAGTAGAAAAGGATTTAGAGGCCCTTCAAGTACAGCTTGAGAATGAAAACTTTGCCTCTTTGCTTCAGGACAAATTCACTCCCAGGCAGAACAACCTTTGGGTAAATCTCATTAAGCCGACCTAAGAGCCCATCAGAATCTTTCTGCTGGCTTCCACGTACTTCGCACTAGGACTTCTGGGCTCACATGTGACACAACCACAGAACAAGCCTCATTCTAGCTCTCCTCCTTTAATTCTTGCGCAAGAATCCTGGAAACTGTAGAAACTCAACCCAATTCTGCTGTGAACTACTCGTGGCCTGGGAGGTTGCTGCTATTACTGTCTGAGCACTCAGACAAGCAGCATAAAACTCCGAATCGCTGACAAATAAGTGCAACTGGCAAGAAACATCAAACGCTAGCCGCTGACCTGATGCGGAAGTCAGATCTTAACTATCCTGAAAGACATGTTAAAACCATAATTCAGACTGCAGAGCTGGCTGGCTCAGGCTCAAAACAAGCTACAGATGTGTCTTCAGCAAACCCAAAAAGGGAAATGGCTGGCTGGCTCCTCAGGATCCTTTTGGCATACACTTGACGTGAAATGCACTGTATTTTGTGAGTCGGCATTCGCTCAAGCATTTGTTGACTTGGACATCGCTTTGCTTCCTGCGTAAATTTTAAGTTCTAAGATGAGAAGGAGAATTATTCTGCAAGGCCCCATGCTACGATGTTTTTTATTCATTTCAGATGCTAGATGCTATCCTGGCTGTGCTAGATCCAACAACGCAGCTCCATGAAAGGCTGCATTAACCTGGTTCAGTCTCCCAGATGTAAAGCAAACTGGAAAGGCCCATGACACTGTTCTTGTTAGAAACCAACAATTTCCACCTTCCTTACACTAACAGTGGACCCACCACCTAGGAACATTTTAGTCTGGAAACACTTCTAGTTGAATTTGGCAAGAGCTTCTTGTACAGCAACCTATTTTACATCCTAGGGCTGGAGCTGAGGGGATGGAAACGGTCAGTTGTGAAGCGCCCTCACTAAAACAGAGCAGAGTTAACGTGAGAAGCCTCTCCAACTCTAAAAGGGCCAGAGAGCAAAATAATATTCCCTGATTAGGGATACGAGTAGGAGGATCTTGGACGTTCAAGACAAAAAGCTGTAAATGTGTGCAAGAGCAGGCAATATTAAAGTGTTCTTCAGGACTCAGCAGGCCTGGGCAGATAAGCAGCTTACGCTTTGTAATTAATTATTTTATATGCCGCAAATTCAACTTCCACAATTTAAAAACGCGAGCGCTACCACATTTTTGTTACAGAATCCAACTCTGTGCTAACTGGTTTTACCACGTTATGTCCACTGAAATCATGAATTGCAGGAAAAACATGCAGGAAGAGATTCTCTTTAGCTATTCCACCTCCTCTCTGTTACTCGTTCCATTTTTAACTTCTGCTTGTCCGGGCCAGTTCTCTTCCAGCCTTTCTCTTCAGTACACAGATTTTAACAACAGTGAGCCACGCAAGTCACATTAGGACATTTCAGGTGTTATGCCAGAAGCGAAACCTAAATGGGTCTTTAAGGCTTTGCTGCATAGGGCCTGTGTGATGGTATTTATTCTCTGGCTCAGCAACATCCCTCCCTTGTTCTCCACCCAAATGCCTCCTCTTTTGCCCTCCCCACCGCTGACCGTCTGGTACAGTCAGCAGCGAGGCAAAGATTGAAAAATCTGCCGTAGAAGAGCACTCCACTTCCTAACGTTGCTCTTCCTTCTATCAGGCAGAGCACAGCACAAAGAAATCCTGTTCAGACTTGTCACGATCAGGCTAACCAAAGAAGCCAGAAGCAACCGAAACGCGCAGCCTCCCTCCGCGTTGCAGGGGAGGGCCGTGCCAGCAAACAAACCACAAACCAGCAGCTCAGGCTGGGTCTCCCCTCAGGGACAGACCGACCCAGCCAGCTACACCACCAGCCCCGGCCATCCTGCTCAACTCTTTCACGGAGAAGGTGCAGCTTCACAAATCAGGCTGTCCCTGACGCTCAGAGCTAAGGAAAGGAAAAAAAAGAAGCCAGCAAAGGAGACTGAGTACCAAGGTGCAGAAGAACATGGGCCTATGTGGTTTCACGCAGCTCTGTCACACCTAGAGCTGGCCATATTTATCTTCCTGACAGAGAACGCACTGCTATTTACTACACTACAGAGGCCTGAGGAAAAGCTTGAGAACTTGAAAGCTCACGTATCTTTTCTGCAGCTCTACTCGTTTATCTAACACAAGGTATTTTGTCGAAGGAGCACAAGTAGTTTGCCAAGGCTAAACGGACACAGTGCTGAAATACAGAGGAGACGGGGAAAAGATTGCTGACAGAGAGGGAAGCAAAGCTGAAGTGTGAGAGGAAAGAAACAGAAGTGCTAGGCATAGTGCAGAGACCAAGGCTACCCCAAAGGCTCACCCTTCTACCCCACAGCGTTTTTTTCAAATACCAAGAACCAGATTCTAACTATTTTGCTGCTTAGGCAAAGACAACTCCTTCTTAATGAGCGCGCGTGACCAGAAGTGGGCCTGACAAGGACACATCAACCTTTTTACCATAGTCTCATACCTCCACGACTTCAAAGACTCTAACATCTCCTGCCACAGGACTGCTCCTAGTTTATGCTCCTGTGTGCAGCAGAGCAGAATGAAGCTCTAAAGGAAAACTCGTTTGTTAAGGTGACCTTAAAATCTCTCCACGTGCAGCAGACTCAGGATGGTTCAGTCATAGCATGCAGAATGAGAGTTCAAGAGGCTGGATAAGCTCCAACACTGCACGTGGCCTTGGTTAAGTCTGTCTGTAAAAACGCTAGAGAAGTCTGAATCTAAGTGGGTTTTACAGTGAGAGTTGGTTGAGGAAGCCCAGAGTACCACCCTCTAACTGGTTTTCTGGCCACATTTTCACCAAGTTTGAATTGTGCAACTTGAGCTAGGAACTGATTCCTGAGTGAACACATGAATCATGACTTTGTGCAACACTCTTCTCCCCAGACTTTACAACACGACCCAACCAGTCACTGGTTTTTCTCTCATAAGACAAGACCAAGGATGCAAACAACTTCCTCTGTGCTCAGCAGCTAAGGAACATCAGCACACAAGCCAAATCTTGCCCCAAAGCTGACAAAAGTCACTGGCTCAATGTGAAACTGCCCCCTTGAATAAACTTTTAAGTCATATTAACAGCTAGATTTTCTCCTAAAATGAGGTCCCAAGTGTTCTAGATCTCACTTCTTGACTTCCTCACACACCACAGGTTTAGTGAAATGTGAAAATAGTGAAATGGTCCTACCTGTAGGTGTATGGCCCTATTTCCTCTACAAGAGGAGTATCGCCTTGAAGCACTTCTAACGGGTTTGTCACATTAAAAAAGTAGAACTGCATGTAGACTGGTGGAGGAGGATCCTCCCAGGCTTCAAAGGTTTCCGTGCCGTTTTTCAGTACAGTTCCCTGAAACAAGAGGAAGACAGATTAGCAGTTAATGAGAGATGCTGTAAGATATTATAGGCAAGAGAGGAATTCTGTGCAAGCACAGGCAATAGGATCGAAACGTCAATTCTACAAATATCTGTAATATTTTATTTCAAAGCACATCACGGAATATCAGTGAGATCAGATACACGCTATAACGGCTCAGAGGGCATACGTTTGTTGCTTTTGTCATTTCCCTTCTTCCCACAACCTCATTTTTCAGAGTGAAGACTTATCAGGTATTACACAGCGATCCTGTTGCATTTCCTGTGTCAGCAAAAACCTAACGTGGCACAAGACACCACGAAACACACCAACATCACTGATAAAAGTAGAACTCAATGGTGGGAGGCCAAGAGGTCCTAAAAGAGACCTCTTGAGAGGAACAAGGCCAGAAAAGAAGCTTAGATTC
>NW_009706258.1:0-313 GCF_000703405.1 Apaloderma vittatum | reverse complement strand
ATCGCCTCGCTGGACCTGCTGGCCACGCTTCTTTTGATGCAGTGCTGGATGCAATTGGCCTTCTGGGCTGCAAGCGTGCATTGGTGGTTCATGTCCAACCTTTTGTCCACCGTAGTACCCCCAAGTCCCTTTCTGCAGGGCTGCTCTCTAGCATATCATCCCCCAGCCTGACCCAGGTGCAGAACCTTGCACCTGGCCTTGTTGAACCCCATGAGGTTCATATGGGCCCACTTCTCCAACTTGCCACGGTCACTCTTGAGGACATTACATCTCTCTGGCATGTCAACCACACCACTTGGTTTGATGTCGTCTG
>NW_009706257.1:14128-15040 GCF_000703405.1 Apaloderma vittatum | reverse complement strand
TGAGGGAAGGCGGCCGCCGCCATTTCCTCCGGCCCCGCGACCCGGGGGTGCGCAGGAGCCGCCTCTCGGTGACGCTGGGCCCGGCCAGCCCGCTCCGGCTAGGAAATGATAAGTAAATTAAAAAACGCCAGTGGGTTTCCTGAGCCCATTCCGAAACCAGCCTGAATGTCTGCAACCGGGTAGCAAGGAATCTGCCACATGGCTGCAGCAGGGCAAAAGTTACCGTGAATATAGAAGGATGTGGATCCACTTGTGTGAAATACAGGCAAAGCACACGCTGTGCATATCTTTTGAGGGGAAAAACTAGTTTTGATAGCAATTCATGGTGCTAGATAAGGCACATGCTGGAGTATTTTACTGCAGGCTACTGCAGAAAGGCACCCATTCCCTCACCACCTAGAACTGGGCAGTAGTTTTAAGCCCACGCTAGACAGGTGATCCTTTCCAAAATATAGCTCTTGAATTCAGCACAGGGTCAAGCTGGAGGCCTGTGGCCAGTGGTGTTCCCCAGGGATCAGTCCTGGGTCCAGTTTTGTTCAACAACCTGGACGAGGGGATAGAGTGCACCCTCAGCAAGTTCGCTGATGATATGAAGCTGGGAGGGGTGGCTGGCACACACACAGGCAGGCTGTGCTGCCATCCGACGAGATCTGGACAGGCTGGAGAGCTGGGAGAAGGTGAACCTCATAAAGTTCAATAATGACAAGTGTAGAGTCCTGCCTCTGGGGAGGAATAACACCAGGCACCAGGTCAGATTAGGGGATGTCCTGCTGGAACGCAGCCCCATGGAGAAAGACCTTGGAGTCCTAGTGGACAGTAAGTTGTCCATGGAACAGCAATGTGCTCGTGTGGCCAAGAGGGCCAATGGGATCCTGGGGTGCATTAAGAAAAGTGTATCCAGTAGGTCTAAGA
>NW_009706257.1:0-13649 GCF_000703405.1 Apaloderma vittatum | reverse complement strand
TAGAGGATCTCTAGAGGTCCCTTCCAACCCCAAACATTCTGTGATTCTGTGATTCTATGCCATTAAGTAAAACAACAGTGGGTTATAAAACCAATCTAGGTGCAAACTTGCAACATGGCTGCCCCTGATGGCAATCATCTGCCTCTCACCCGGCTGCATGGAGCTTGAGCTCCCTGGAGCTGCAGCAAAAACCTGGGCAAAAATCTGAGCTGTTCCAGCGCCCGGCTCACCTCTCGCCCTTCCCAGGACCACAGGAGAGCATGGGCAGCTGCCACCGGGCCGCCAGATCCGTGTGCAATGAGCGGTGAAGCACATGTGACTTCCGAAAAGGCAAGTGCCTGGCAGCCTTCTTCCCCACCTCCTCGCCCCAGGGCTAGGAAGCCTTGCTCTCATGCTCAGAACTATTTTCTACTTTCTTTTTCAGGGGTTGTGTGAAAAAGGAAGCATTTGCTGAGGGAGTTGCACATGGGAATCGAAAGCTAGCATTAGGAAAGGCTGAGACGCCTCAGCCAGATAAATACAGTGATGGGCATCTGAACACTCAAAGTACAAAGAGAAGTTTCCCTCATAACCTGGTCCAGCTGAGAGACTAAGACTGCTTCAGCAACAGCCTTAGTCTACTGTACATGGGGTTTGGAAGGCATCTACTGATGAAAGACCTAATAAAATAAAAACTACAGTATAAAAATCTTCCTTCTACAGTTTTGTCAGTCATTGTTCCTCTTTTATTAAGCCTCATTTTTAAACTTTTACTTTGTTTCCTCTGAGCTACTTTATTTTTCACGCATTTAATCTAAAATGAACATCATCAGGAAAAAATAAACAGAATAAATGTGGAACTAAAAGGATTCACATGCTTAAGACATGTGTGTATACACATGCATAAAAGCATCACTTGTTTTCAAGACTGCATTTACATCACGTCACTAGTAAAATAAGATTTACTCATGCTTCCCTAGCATCATTTATCAAGAACCTTCTACAAGTCCCATGAATGACAGAAGACAGATTAATTGTGGTTCTAGAGAATCTATTTTTCACTCAGATGTTCCAACTTCTTACACTGGTTTGAAGTGCTAGTGTCCACTATTTGAGCCATCCACACAGCGAAAAGGAATAGCGCAGCTGAATGGAAAAAATATTTTTTGCTCTCAAAAAAGAGCAAGTAGGAGTCTACATGCTTTGAAGAAAGAAAAACAGCAGTTCCTTCCCTACTGCTGATTTGCAGATGGTTCCCAGTAATAGAGAATGTTGTATAAAGAGATCTGAGCTGCGCTAGTTGTAGTACTGAGGTTCAAAGATGGGAAGTGAAACTAGACAACACAGGAAGGTCTTACTGGAAAGGTAACATGACAGTAACAAGATACATAAAGTGCCTCAAACATCTGAATGATAGATTGTGTCAGCTTAGGGACTCTAGATTTACTGCCTGGTTGCTAAAATGAAGAAAATCAGTTGTGGGGTGGGAACCCTTCTGTCCACACCACACCCTTCCCCCTTTAGCATCCTTGCCAATTCTGATGGTTTTGCCTGTCTTTCAATTAAATAACAATTTAAAATGTGGATTAAGTGTACTGCAGAGAGTGCTCAGTCTCAGTGCAGCTAAAATCAAAAGGTAAATATATAGGTGACTACTGGTAGGAAGGAGAAGGGAGGATTAATAAAAAAAACACCAGATTTTTTTTTCCTTTAACTTCTTTTGGTTCAAAACCAACAGCAAATGAGTTTGCCTGTAAATGTTACTGACATTTGTAATTGAGGCAGGGCAGACAAGATTTGTATGCCAAGACTGACTTTTCAGATGTCACTGATGTGAACATTCTGCTCAAGTGGGTCCAGAAAAAAACCCCTGAAGTCACAGGAGCTTCACAGACCGTTTGTGCTGAGGTACAAAAGACCTTTAAATTCTGGTCCAGAATTATTTGAATGTGTACGCTAATTTACTTCTCAAATACATTACGTTTCTTTATCTTGCCAGGCTCAGAAATCAGGAAATCGTGTGTCAGAACTGGATGACTTGTCTTTTTCTTGCTTCATTCTTCTGAACTATTTCCATAGAAACTTTGGCTTCGTACAATGGGATTGGTTCATCCAGCTGAGGCCTGAAATGGAACAGGATGTCAGAAGTCTCTAGTGAGCATGCTCAGACCAACACAAATATTGCAGGACTACAGCTACAGACTTTACTTTCACTGTGTAAACTTTACTCCTTAAACAAAATTAAAGTTTTATAGCTTTGCTTGGGTTCCTAGCAAAAAGGAAGAGCCCTAAATCAAACAGGAAACAGAAGTTAATTACAACATATCCTTCTTACAGGGGCAAAAAAAAAGAAAAAAAAAGGTGGTGGTGGTGACGCTTTTGCTCAAACTCTACATTAAGAGAAGGGATCTTCCATTCCCACCTTATTATGAGAGCCTTCCTATCTAGTGAAGCTGTCACTCTTCTCCAAGGAACATCAGACAGACCCATTGTCTCTTGCAGCCAACACCATTTCTCAGTGAGATACGTTGCTGAGCAGCCAGATGCGTGCTCTTCCTTCACCAAGAAAAGAATGTGCTGCCTCTGTTAAATTTTGACGTACAGCACAATGGAGTTTACCGCATTTTTTTGTGCTTAGCCTGCTACGTTACCGACAGAAATAGACCATAAACAGCTCCATATAAACTATGTGAAGCATCTTTTCTGGAGCATCCCAATATAAATGCGGTACAGTGCTGGCAAGAGTTTTCTAGTTCTAATGCTGAATTAAAAAAAAAAGAAAAGAAGAAAATAAATCACATCTCTCACCTGAAAATGTTACTTGATAATTTCTCCATTATATCTTCTAAGATGGGTATCTAAGAGGGCTGTCAAGGTAAAAATTTATCTACAGGTAGATCTTTCTATAATCACATTCACTGGCAAGAGCCCTGTATTGATAAAAAATCAGCAGGATCAAGGCAACATGAAAATTAACCTTAATCCAATCTTTAGATTGCATTTATACACTTTATATATTGGAAACTTTCTTTCCTGAAATAGTATGCAGAAATGAAATAAGGAAAATAGAATTTTTAAAAATTCAGCAAAAGCATTATGACTGACATATGCTGCCTGCGCTAGTACAGCGTTAATTAATCAGAATGGCAATTGCATTTTTTGTGCAGAATGAAGATGACAGACTTTGGTACCAGTTAACTACCCCTACTACTCATATAGACATCTGGGTAAAAATCAAAGTAAAGTTGGGAACATAGCAGCTTCCCTAAGCTCTTGGTGCACCACTGCGCATCTGTAAGGGATCTCCGAGTTAATCACTAACATTCATGACAATGCAGTTAATGAGGCCCTATTTAGTCTTTATATGAAATCCTTCATTTTAAGAGCAATCTGGTTAGTATCTGAAGCTCAAGCCATTTTAAAAAGCAGTCACCTTGTGCTTTCCTCAGATGATATTAATGCCATATGCTCAAGAATTCCACAAGATACTCAGATCCAAGAAAAACACAAACCTAAAGCCAAACCAAAACAGATTTTTCCTTTCAACTTTAAAGCCTGTCGTGATAAAATGCGCTGCTGTTATTAAAGATACCCCAGGAGATGACAGAAGAAACCTTACTGTTTAGTCAGCTTACTTTTTATGTGGGTAACTACTCTGTAAGCTTTCAACAGAAATACCAAACTGTGAAACGGTTCACGATAACCTGCATCCCAGAAATATTTCCTTAGTGTGCCTGACCTAGCCTTAATCTGCTTTGCAGTTTAGTGGAGGAGGGGAGGGCTTCCTTGCAGCAGTTAAGTCCTTTCACAAACATAATGACTTAATCCTCACCTGCCTCTGCTGTGCCACTCAACTGCAAAAGTGATTCAGCAGATCTCATAATCTGCAGCGCAGTGCGGAACCCAACAGGGAGGGTCCTTAAAGCCATAACCAGACAACCCTTCCCTGACTCGAAGCGATCCCCTGAAAGCCGTCGTGCCGGGAGAAAGCTGCTTAGGACCAGTCTGGCTGCTTAGGACCCACTGTAGGTAATGCAGATGGAGGCATTCCTCTTCTCACAGCCACATCTTTGCTCAATAAATGGTACGTACCATAAGGAAAAGGTTACAAAGCCACAATATTTTAACTTTCAGCTGACTGCATTAGGATTTACAGATGATGCATCTACTGCCAAAAAGAACAATGACAAAAAAATTTTCCAAAACGTCATACGCATAATATAAAAATGTACAGAATCAAATCTTGAACTGATTGCTTCAATCTTGAATCAAAATACTGAATTTCCTCCAGATTGGGTGTTTTCTATTTCAACACTGCTTGTAATGAAGCATGTAGAGACACATATTTAGAAGGAATGCAGAGACTAGGTTAAAATGTGGCTGTACGTTCTATTTTAGTTACGCTGTATGCTTCACTGTGCTGACCCTTAAGGCTGTGGTTACGTGACTGAGGAGAAGAGAATCTATTAGTTGGTTTCTTGATTATATTTCCAGTCACTCATATGAGCAGTCAGTATTCAAAATGACCATCAGAAAGGATATAGAGGTACTTCCCTTGCTGTATATTGGACAAGTTCCATATCTCATCATTCAGAAAGGAGACTGTGGCTCCTCTAAGGAACAAGGAATGGCTATCTGGAGGATCCAGCTTAAACAAATTGAAGAAAAACATTAGTTAAATTTTCCTATGCAAAAATAAAGACTACATGGTTAGAGCTTAAACAAATTGAAGAAAAACATTAGTTACATTTTCCTGTGCAAAAATAAAGACTAAATGGTTATTTTATATAGATGGTTAAAACAAACAAAACTACCCCGTGCCCATTCTTAAAACTTAGCAAACTTGTAATATCTACAGCGTTAAATGAAAAACAAACAAAACTACCCCGTGCCCATTCTTCAAACTTAGCAAACTTGTAATATTTACAGCTTTAAATGCTAATTTTTGTCTTGTCAAACAGTTTAATACTCTGCGCCAAACAAAATAGCTCCTTTAAAGTTTGTCAGTACAGCCAAGCTATTAACGTCACTTACTATAATCTCAGAGAAAATAGCCAAAAATTATCCTTTAAAGTTTGTCAGTACAGCCAAGCTATTAATTTAACTTACTATCATCTCAGAGAAAACAGCCAAAAATTATCTCAAAGGAAAATAAAAACTTTTATTATTAATGCTGTATACTTCCCATTTTCTGGATGTCAAAATTTCTTAAGTGAAAACTGATGTTATTTAAAAGTGGGGAACCGTTTGGTCATGACAGAAGCTCACAGACACATCCACGTATGTTCTGCAGTACAAACTAATGTACTGACACAGTATCTTTACCTGAAGATATTTTTCTGTTGTTATCCAGTGTCCCCCAACACCAAGAAGGGTAATGATGTCATGTTTATGAGGCAGCAACCGCGATTTTGAAGCTGATTCATCTTCAGCACTATATAATTTCACTGGGGAGGAGTCGGGGGAAGAACAAATTCATTTAAGCTCAGAATAAAAGTTTGTTCAGTATGAAATGTCCATCTCTTCCTGTACTGAAACCCACACATCCTGGGCTTCTTTCTTTACAGTCCTATGTCTTCAGATAGACATGAATACACCCAATGGAAGACAGCTGTCTGGAACCGCACTACAGTTAAATTATGCCGTTAGTCACATGAGAGTATCTGAGAAAGTAGAAGATTAAGGGAATTCAGTATTTCTTTTAATATGTTTCAGTGGAACTTGGAAGTTCTTCAATTATTCCAGCTACAAATACGAACTTCCTAAGTTTTCAACTACTGTAATTGTTTTAGATGACAGGTGGACAGTACTGGTGACTATAGCATAAACAATGATGTCACAGCTCCATTCTTTAAGCACGTTTTTTCTTTTAATTTTTAAATATAGAAAAGTGTCAGACAAGTTTAGCAGATGATAAATAGTATCAGATGCTTCCACTAGAGGGTGATATGAGGCGATCTTAAAGAGATCTTGCTTAAGGAGAGCTCCTGAATAAAGGTACATACATAAAATGGCATGGGAACAAGAAGCTACATATAATCATCTGAGGTGATGCAGCCTCCACCTATGTTACTTGGAAGTAATACTAAGAAAACCCCCAAAACCTAATGGTGTTCTGAAGACATAATTTTCATCAAGAACATACCTCCAGCATCTAGAACAATATCCACACCCAGGCCACCCGTTTCTTCCAAGCAGCTTTCTGCCACATCTATATTTCCATTGGACACATCTATCACTCGAGCTAGAAAGAGCAGTAGGTTTGGTTAAGAATGCAGAGCTTAGACTAAGGGCAGAACAGAAGGTTTCTAGTTTCTGAAAGTATACCAAGCAAGTCTGCAACCAAGTCAAAAAAATAGCCATTTTTTTTCCCCCATTTTCCAATACAGTGCAAGATCAACACCAAAAACTATGTATTAGCTTAATGCGGTGCAAGATCAAGACCAAAAACTACGTGTTAGCTTAATGCAGAAGTAAAACTCACAAGTCTGTTTACGCCAAAAAGGATAAAAGTACAGAAGGATTTCTAATTCTTAGTGCTGTAAGTTCATTCTTTTCCCAAAGCGCCTTCAAAAATAGCAAATTCTGGAGTGATTAACCATGCTCCTGAAGCAAAAGGCTGTAGCCAAAAGCAAAGGCGACTCCTCATTCCATGTTTCACAACTTCCAATTATCGATTGAATAACCATAGCAGTAATACTTTGGGAGAGTTTTCCAAGCACAGCTTTCTTCCCGTACCCAACACGAAAGCCACCACTTCCTGCCAGAGCCCTTCTCTTCCTTCCATGTCACAGAGGGAAACAAAAACCTCTTCCCCCTGGCATGCAGCTCTCTTTCAGTGTAAAAACAGAGTAAAATCAGTCACTTACAAGGCACTGGCTTGACTTCTCTTATGATTCCAGCAAATCTTTTAATCCTATTATATCTACCTTTTCTTTTAAATAATACTAATAATGTTGTTACTTATCTCACAGCATGGATAAACTTACTAATAGATTACCTTCACCATGATGTTTTTAACCTCTAAATGGCTCTCTGGGTCATTCAAGAAATACCTAGATGGAAGTACTTGTATCTCCTCTTGAAATATTTCTGAAAGTTACAAATGCATTTTCTTCTCATGTGTCTGTGATTCCATATTTATAGGTGGTCATAAAGGTAAACCACAGAATCAAGAGTAACAGCTAAGGTTTTTAGTTTTCTTTCGTAATTCTGAGGTAGAACAAACATTTAGAAACTAAACAGGCCAAAGACTCCTCAACAAATGATAACTGAAATAACATCAAATAAATTTGGAGGCATACTTCCAAAGCATAACGGATTAAACTCAAATTTGCAATGGGTACTTACCCACTAAAGGCTGTCGTATACCTTCTTGAATTTAATCACAGTGTGAGAGAAGAAAAATTGCAAGAAACTGGTCATTAAGAAGAATATTAACAAATACTCAGTTAATGTTGTTTTGGTGGGTTTTTCCCCCTCAGTCAAATCACAAGATGCATTCAGATTCTTAGGCCAATCGTTCAATTTTTTCACCGAACATTCAGAAGTCAGATTATCTGGTTCAGGAGAACACATATGGTCATAATATAATAAAGATGTCCCATTAATTTAATAATGACAGTCACATTCTCTGTACAGAAATAAAATCCCATAATATCTTTTCCTTATGAGCTTGTTGAGTCGAGAAGGTAAAATATTTTTAATGTGGCAATTTGAGATGGTGCAAATACATTCACTTTTTGAGGATAAGTCTGATTTAATAGATGCAAAGCCTGAATATCAAGAAGAAAGGCAATAGTTTAATGAGTTTGACTATTTTCTGATTTCTGTTTAACAAAAATTTCCAGTTTTGTTACTTAATACAACAGTTCAAACAGCACTCATCAAAATCCTGTTCAATTTCCTTCCTAGCAAAATGCTGTAACAATTTCTATCCACTGTGGAAAAGGCTGACATTTGTAAATGAGTTTGGTTTCTTCTTCTGCGACTCGCCCATCTTCTAAAATAACATTATTCTGACTGGCAAAAGGGCTTCAGTTTCTCTCTTTCGCTGCTGGTGAGAAGTAGAAATATCTGTATTTCCATAACTTGTTTACTCTCACCCAGTAAGTTCAGCTACGGAGTTTAAAAACTGTCACACAAATGATCCAGTTCATTGAACATGCTCAAGAGAGCCATGAAATCACCATTGAGTTCTTACCAGAAACATATCCACTGAAAGCTCAGTATTGGTTTTACAGAAAAAAAACCCACCTCCTAGCAAACCAAACAAAAAAAAAAGGGGATAACCTAGGCAACAGAAGAAATGTATTTATGTGTGTATATATATTTCTTTTCTTTGGCTCTGTAACTGAGACTCATCACATAATTTACATAATATTATGTCACTAGTCTGAAACACTAAAATTTCAACACCTGTTATAATTCCCTCCTGTTATTATATTCATCCCATACTATTGTTATATTTACCCCAGAGATTACTGAAGACAGGTGAAGACCCCATCCTGTTGGTCTAAATATGAATTCTAAAACATTAACAGCAACTGTTACTTCAGGCACTGGAATCTTATTTATTAAACAAACAAACATACTCAGATGCAAAAGCAATGGCCTTTTGCTTTCCCACTCAAACTGTTTATCTTTTTAATGCTGTATCCAGGTTATAGGCCTTTATTTTAAAGTTGCAATTAAACGTTAGGGGAAAAAAAAAATTATTTTGCAAGTGTTTGTGAAAAACTGCTCCAACTAAACTCCTAGTGTTGTAAAACCAGCACATATATGAGCAGTGTAAGTGATGGCCTGTTCGCTGCAGGAGATGGTTATTTCAGCCATTTGGCGAAGCAGCGCGTTACGCTGAGCACCGATTACACAGTGCTGCTCATCAACAACTGGCAGATTCTTGCTAAGAACTAACAAAAACCCCTCACTGAACAAGCACAAAACTGAAGAAGCCTCCACCCACGGACATCAGAAACCGTCTTAGATACAGCTAGCTCTGCTTGAGTTACTTAGAGCGTTTGTTTTATATTAACATTCATACAACGTAAGAACACCAGCAAAAAATAGATATGCTAGGAAACCTGGAGACATATTTATATGTGCTGACAGGCCTATGATAATAAAATTAATTGCAAAGTCCTTTCTTAGCTAATAAAGTTTTCACACCATTAGCAAAGTATACCCATAAAATATTACAAAGGGAAGTTTTAGGTCTTTTGTATTTACTCTTTCACCCTGTAACAGCTGGCATAACAGATCTCTACATATCAATAGCATTCACAACAATGCTTCACATTGTGAAGTCTGTAATGCCTACTATTACAGTAAAAAGCATTTCTGAAATAAGGAAAAAATCTCACTTTTTTTGTGAAGTTGAAAAAAAAAAAAAAGAGGTAATATAAAAATCCAGAGAAATAAGCCTGCCAGGTCTTAGAAGAAACGATTGCATTCCTGACACAAAACTTTGCAACTCCCTCCTGAAGATCCTTAAGGTCAGACGGCAAGAATGTCTTTCTTCCTGCTCTTGTGTAATAACCTCTGCACAGGGCTCCGCTTCCTGCTGCATTATCAGCCCGCCAAAGCCACGGCTGGAGGAGCTAAATGCTCCCTTGGCAGGCTGGACGTGAATCGCTCCCCGACGCTGCAGATGTGTGTGAACGTGCAGCCCCAGACTGCGCAGACTGTGTTGTCTCTGTGCTTCCACTGCCAGTTCTGTTCTTGGGAGCCAAAAAGGAATTAAAATTGACAAGAACGCTGTTCTCTCTGTGCCTGAAGAGCAGCCCTCTGGCTTATTTCACCCCTCTGCTGGCTTACTATTCTCGAGCCAGCAGGGAGAACACAAGGACAATACTGTGTGCACCTGCATATCAGCAATGCCTGGGTTTAGTGAGTCACCAGGAACAAGAGAGGAGATTTGAAAACTGCTCTAATTCTCCACTCGGAAAGCCAAGGCTGCTAAGAGCCTTACTATGCAAAACAACAAAGGAGAAAGGAGCCAGAGTCAGCGACAGTTAACCTTGACGTTATTTTTTTAATAAGAACTCATCTTAATCCACACATATATTGATGGATATGACTAATGTATGTAGACGTGATAGCTGACTACACAACACTTTCCTTCCCCCAAAGGCATTCGTACAAGAGATGCAGCTACTCGCACACATACTTCTTTGAATGACAATTAAAATCATACACTGAAAAATAAACCTAGTGATTATATTGCAGCAGCCTTTGCATTTTGAGGAGGAAATACCAGACACTAGTTCACGTACTGCAATCAAGCTGTACCTTGCAATGCCATCCTTTATTTTAAAACTGTCTGAATAAAGAAATATTCTACTTTCCTCCACTCTGCAGCATCAAGATCATAAAGTCTGAGTGGGAAAAATGCTAGCAGCTTCCACATAGAGTATTTTCCCATGATCCAAATAGCATCGTTACTTTGAGGGAAAGCTCCCCAGAAGCTCAAGTATCAAAGAGAAGAAATGGAAGAAGTCATAGATGAATGCAAGTATTATGTCTAAAGCAAAGCTCATTTAGAAAATAGGAAGTGCAGAGCCTTTGAGCGTCCAGCAACAGTTACAACGGTACTTGAAACTGAGCTGCCACACAGCTTGATAAAATACTATTAGAAGTAATTTGAGTCTGAATGAATACTGTATCTCAAGTATATGATTACATCTGAACTCTGGCTCAGGTATCTAGATTACATACTATGATAATTGGTGATTTAGTAATCCTTCCTTCTTCTACATAAGCAACAATTTTATAAAGTGAAAAGACTTCTTGAGTTGTTAGGCCAAAAGCCAGCATTCAAGCACTGTTGTGCGAGGTGCAAAGTACTGAGAGACAGTCATTACAATTTAAATGAAGAATGAAAATACTGTTAAATACACTTAGAAATTAAATACCTATGAAGTACAGAGTAAATTTTAAAACTATTTGATTAGAATATTTATAAATTCGTATTTCAGTTTTCAGCTACTGAGCTAAGTCTCTAGACTAAAAAGCTAAAAAAAAGAAGTATTTTGAGACATTCTTTAGCTTAAACTTCAGCACTGAAGAATGTAACTTACCTACAGGAGGTCTAAGCCTCTCCAGGTACTGCTTATCTTCAAGACTGTATGCAGTGGAGATTACTTTAGCTCCTCTATGTTGTGCTAACTGAATAGCTATTGTACCAAATGGCTGCAGAAGAAAAAAGGTAGACAAATTTATTTACAGCAACTACTTGATGCTGTTTAAACTTATATTTTCAATAAAAAACACATTAGAACCAAGAATTTGAATATTCACAGATCTGCTTCTGTTCTAAGTTGAGGCCAACAAAAGTTTTGTCATTGACTAGGAAGCTCTGAAGAGACTTTTAGTAATTAACTAGTTCTCTTCTTCAACAAAACAGCTCAGATTCTACTTCAAGTAAAGCATGTACCATAACTGCAATTGTAACTTATAGCTTAGGGCTTGCTCGCTTGTTGAAGGAAGAAATGCTACCAAGGAAAAAGCCCCAGACACATTTCCATTAATGAATCTTGGCTGAGGCAAGCTCCCTGTCTTCGTTAGCAATAAAGACTGCAGTAACAAAGATGAAATTATTTCTATCTAAGAGAAGTTAAAAAGCAGTGGTGGGAAAGGAATAAAAAATTAACACACTTTCCTCCAGTTATACCTGAGGGCTTAGGGTAAAACTATGTCAATGTAAAACACCAGAGAAGAACTACCTCTCTTTCCCACCCACACAACATGTAAAGGACTGTATTCTTGGCTCGGTATCTTACGTGGGAGGGCCTTTCCTATCAATCCATTAAGTTCAGGGCGCTGCCAGGAGTAAAACACAAGGCCTGATAAGTTTACTATGTTGTAAGAAATCCAGTAGTTCTGGTGACAAGACAGTTAGTAATGGCAGAGGTAATCTTTCTGTTCTGAAATCGTTACAGTTGTTACTTACACTCGCTCCATCCATTACGAGGACAGTTTTTCCAGGAGAGACTTGGGAAAGGTAGTGTAAAGCTGTGTATGCTCGGACACCATCACGAACAGTCCCAGCTGCTTCAACCCAACACACTTTTTCTGGTTTACGAACTAAGTTTGCAGAAACAAACAAATAAAAGCAGCAAGTCCTTGACATTTCATCCAGGTTTATTTTTTAGACTTCATCAATTTCTAAAACATGAAAGAAAACTATACAAGTCCAATTATCTACAGGCGTAATTATGATCTATTTCACAAAGGTCATATTCCCATGTTGTGGCTCATGGCAGTGTTACATCAGCTATGTGGAGTCAAAGTGGAAAAGGCAAGAGTTATTCCACAAATTATCAGTTTGCTTCTGCAGTACTCCTGTGAGCAAGTTCAAATACAACTACAGTATTTAAACAGGAAAAAAAAAAAAGAGACATACTTCCTACCATAACCTCCTGACAGAAATGATTTGAGGAGGTTTCCTCTCCTTTCACTAAGGATACTTCTGACACAGAGCATACAATGCGAGTTCCTACCCATGAGTTCCTCATTCTCTATCTCTATGCTTCATAATCCATTGGTACAAACAGCTTCTGGAAGTTGTAACAAATTAAGAGCTAAAGGTCCAAGATATCATGACTTGTCATCTCTATTTTCTGTTGTCTCTACCTACAAGGCACTTAAGAGTTTTCCCAATCTATCCACAAACTTAAAAGCCTGCGGAGGTAACGTTAATGAAGTACTCTGTTAACTAGGAATCGCAAATTCAAACACTACTTCTAAGCAATTTACAGCATTTAGTGGAGACCTTAAGACTAAGCTAGAAAATCCTCATGGCCCAGTTGAGAATGTAGAATATAACTGAACTACCTACGTGCAATCCTATTAAGGCATACTAGAACGGAAAAAGACTGGCAAAGTTTGGTCTGTCTCTTTAAGCACGAAAATGATTAGTTTAGCCTGGATCAGGGAAGCTATAAAACAACATGAACAACACGCAGGATCACTTCTCAGTGTTCTGGAAAAGAATTCTAAAGATCATCACCAACATCGTGCACTTCATGTTCCAGTTCATACTATTTAGCACAAAGAAAGCTACTGAAGGTAACACAAAGCCAGAAATATTTTCTGCCTATAGTTACTGTAAATAGTGATAAGTCAGACCTCTAGATTTCATTTTGCTTGATTTACAAGTGTAAATGTTTGAAAGAATAAGCCTTATTTTTTCATCTCCATGAGTCCCTGACATTGTCATAACTAGTCAGGAAGACTTCAGCTTCAAACAAGTCAAAATAAATAATTCTTGTTTACCTCTCATATATATTAAAAAAATATGGAGGATATTTTACCATATTTTATGCAATAAAAGTAGGGATTCGGTTTTGGCATAAACAAATAGAGGAGTCACCTCATAACTACACTGGCTGAATTCATGGACACTCACAGAAACACAATGCAAACTAATTTGAACTTGCTCAAAGTAACACAGCAAACTGCCGGGAGAAGCACAGCCAATTCGTAACTGCAGTATTTTACACATTAAAGCCCTCCATGGCCCAGAAAGAGAAACTGGAAATGCACAATAATTGAAAGCAAAGCCTCACAGATAGAATCACAGAATGTTAGGGCTTGGAAGGGACTTTGAAGGTCACACAGGAACACGCCCAGACGGGTCTTGAAAGTCTCCAGGGAAGGAAACTCCACAA